>NC_050592.1:17026582-17261582 GCF_013368585.1 Megalops cyprinoides
AGGATCGGGTGTCACAGTAATGGTGGAACACTTGGACTGAACCCTGTGCCCTGGCAAAAAAAAGCCTGGGTTCTCCCTGTCACTCAAACTGCTTATTGAAGAGCTGTTTCTCATTTGGCCTACTCTTAATGTTCTCTCCCCACTTATGTCATGGGGTCATTTGAGGTTTATTTTTTTTTTTATCTTGTTGAGTTTTTATAATAAGAAATCGAACTTATTTCAGAGGTTTCAGAGGGATGCTTGATATTTAAATTCTTTACTTCTGGTTTAATGTAACTTTTTGAGAAGAAATTTCCTAGGACATTGCCCCGGTCTTTGATTGTGTTCCATAACAATGAGAAGTATATTTTACCTCTGTGAAAAGAGGCTATGTTCTGATTAAGATGCTAAGCTTCAAAACTTTGTAAATACATATATTCATTTCATTGTGGGTTTTTGTGGCATTGTGGCAGGAATGGGATATAGATTGTTTTTTTGTGTTTTTATTGTTTTGTTCATTCACTCACTCACTCACTCACTCACTCGCTCACTAACCCTCTCAAAGTAATGACAGTACCTCACTTTACCACTAGATGGTGAAGAGGCTAGGCAAGCTAGCTACAGCCTCTGAACTGTGCCTGTTTTGATTTTTTTTTTCAGTGACCTGTCTTGGTATGTGTTTCAGGAGTTTCCGTGGCTGACTCGTTCTAACCTGTAGTGCCAAACAGAGTCCTTCCCCTGGAGGAACCAGGATAGGAAAAGCAGGAAGACGAGCACCAATGCAAGGCTGCAGTGCTCTGCATCAGTATTTCTCAACATTCGTCCTGGGGGCAATTATCTGGGTTTGTTAAAAGGGCAGTATTGCCAAAAATAGATAGATTTTACCCCTTGTACCTTTTTTCTTTTAGCTTCTTCAGCACAAACGCACCCTCAGGACTTGCACACACTCTTAAAGTAGAATAACGGTCAAGAGATATTAACTACAGACCCACGTTTAATTCACAGACCAGTCAAACCTAATAAACATTATGCCTCAAGGACCAGTGTTTAGAAACACTGTCGTGCATTGCATTCAACACTCTCTTTGCAGAACATTGCAACCAATGTATTTTGATATTTTGAAAATACACTGTGACTCAGTTATGTTTCTGTGAAATACATTTGTACCTAACCATGTTAACTATGCTGTACAGAAATTGTTAAAACACTCAAATGGCTGACTTGTGGTTTGCCACGAACTGTTGAATTGAAATAATCAGTTTTTATATTTGCTTTTTAAAATAGCTTTTGTGATGGAGGGGGAGTATTGAGAAGTGTGCAGGATAATAGAAATGCTGTGTAAGAAAGCTGTGTAGAGTGTGGAATCCAAGAGCAAATCAGGTCTGTTTCTTAGAAATTGGAGTTTGTTTGCTTTCCTGCAGGGGGAACCATCGATCACTTAATGCAGCAAGTACTTGACAAGATGGCATTTGATATAGAAATGCAAATGTGTGCTCTCGATTGGATGACCAGAACCCTCCCGCAATCTTCGGGACACCGTACATCAGGTTTCTCTCATTTTCTGAGAATTTAGAAGTTTATCACTTATTTGAAGTGAAAAATAACACTTGGACTGTGATCAGGCATACACTTTGTCCTTCATTGTGGGCCTTATAAATAGTAAAGATAACTTATTTTATTAATTTTCAAGAAATGCTAATTGATTTACTACACAATAAATGATACAGCTGGCTGTCAAGACCTTCTGTCTGCCCTCATATGTAATAATTTACTTAGATGCACACCATAAAAAGATAGAAAATTGACATATCCCTGATGTATAAAGTGGAAGGTATGCTTTGTCTCATGTTGTAAGACAATCCTTAGATCAAAATACTCAAGTTCTCACTCCTTTCAACAAGGTAGCCATTTTTACAATGTTGTTATGGGCATTCAGAGCCTGTTTGTGTGACTCTCTTGGACCAATGAATCAATTTAGAGTTTTATGGAGAAGTTCTTGTTAAGGTTTCACTTGAAAAGAATAGTGATCCCTCCAGTCCCATAAGTCATGGCCAGAGAGTTTGAACTTGTTCTCTTTATTCATATATGACATCCCGGGATTTGTAATATCATAAAGGCACAAAATAATGTCATATGAACCCATTTTATTGGTTAATGAAAAAAGAATGGTTCTTTGAAAGTATAATACAAAAAGCAATTTTTCAAACGCATGTTGTTTCTCCCTGTCTTTATAGAAGGAATCCACATCACATTCTCTAAAAATGACAGAAATTGGGCATTGCAGACCAACTCCAAAGAGTCTAAACTTTTTTTATATAAGAGGAAATCTGAGAGGAAAAAATGAGTAAAGAGTAAGATACCTAGAATATGTCTGCAAGAGCAAAAAGTGGTATTGATCACTTTGATCTGCTGCTTAATGCCAACCCTTTTCCAGGGTTCCATTAAGTGCTTATATTTGCTTACGTTACCAGGCTTTCACTTGTAAAGCGCCTTTATATAAAAAGGAAGATTGGCATTAACCTCCGCCATTGTAACCAATGCACAGATTCCATTGTATGATACCTCATTTTTAAGATGATCTGTGACCTCCAGAGACATCCTCAGATTTCATCAAGCCTACATCAGCTGATGTTTGGGAGTACATGTAAAGTGTTGGTGAAAAGGTTCAGGCTGTAGGGGTAGTGCTTCATTTCAGCTGAAATGTAAAACAAATCCCTACCATCTGGATTCAAGCACATCAAGCCAACAAGGCAAGCTATTCTTTGTTTCAGTGTTTGTCCCAGAAGTGAAATCAGCACTTTAACCTCAGGCAGGCAGAGTAATTATACCTTAGGGCAGTGTCTCCCAGCCCTTGTCAGGGAGGTTCACTACATGTGCAGGTTTCCCTTCCAGCTGAGCTCATAATTACTTTGGTTTGAGTGTGCAGTTAATTGAATATTGATGTGGGTTGGACATTACTTGATAGGTATGTGGTGTTGGTCTTTTGTAAAATAAATGGGTTGTGTGTTTGTACAAATCATTTATTTCTGGTGGTTTTGCCTTTTAAATAAATTAATACCAATTTGTATTCATCTTAATTGATTAAGAAAAAACAGTTTTTGATCTAATGTTTTAAGGCCTAACGATTTACTGTTTTAAGGCCTTTGAAGTAAAATCCAGATCAGTATTCAATGGACAGATCAGTGAAATATTACTAATTCGAAGCAGTTGGCACATAGACCAACATCACATGGTGTTCAGTACTGCACTGTTATAATGTAGTACAATGTGCTGAATTATATATTTTTAAATGTGTTACTGCCTAATGGAGTCATTGTTGAGAACTCTCTGCTGTTCATATCATATATTTACTTAGTAAACACCATCATGCAGAGTAACATATTATCCATTTTAAGCAGTACAGAAGTAGGGCATATTGGGCCAAGCACAATGACTTCAGTGAGGTGTAGACCTACACCTCAGGTGTAAGAAAAGAAACCATTTAGAATTCCTAATCTCACACAGTAGGCACAGTTGGTCCAGTTTAATACAGGTCAGTGGTGTAATATTCCAAACTCAGGTTTAATCCCCTAGTAAGGCTGTTCCGGCTGAAACTTGGAAGTCACTGTTTTTACCTGTTTTTATCTCCATCTGAAGGATGTGAGGCACATTGTTGACAACTTCTAACCAGGGGTGACCAAATATCTGGGTGAAGCTCTCCAAGTTGTCTGAATCAGTTTAACCCTACTTCCAAAATGTGACATCTGTCTTGTATTAAGCACCGTGCAAAATCTGCTTTATTGCAGCAATGGAGGTATTTATGACTCCTTATTGACAGTTTAGTCTAAGTGAATGTGTTCAGAAGGTGAATCGAAGCACACTTGTTTCTCATGCCACAGTAATTTTTCCATTATTGATAATTATAAATACCCAACCAGTACATAGTTTATTAAAACCATTGTTTGTAAATTATCAAAAATGTCTTTTTGTACAGACGTCAAGGTGATCAGTTTATATCCCGCGTTTTAAAAGGGGATCGTATCGGACAGCAACTATGGGACTAAGTGACAACAAAAATGTGTTCAAATGATTGAATCAACTTGTATTCAGTAAATTAACACACAGATGTATCCACATTCATACGTTCATAACAATATCTTGAATTTATCAATTATACCACAAAGCATTTCACATTAATATATCTGCAATATAGCCATTATAATCCAAATAAATTTATTTAGTAAATGCTATTCTCGTTGGCAACGTTATGGTTTTATTAGGCATTTAACTCAAAAGGCTCCTGCGAATTTTTATATTAATTCCAAGACTGAATTGCTGGCGTCTTCATTTTGTTCTAATGTAGAAAATGCCACGCGCAGGAAAACTGAAGTGGTCCTCTGTTTAATTGCGCTGTCATTAATTCCAAGGTAGCTAAGGCAGAGAGGCTAATAAATTCAGTTTAAACGGTGCACGGGTCAATAACTCCTGGCGGCGCCGGAATCTTGACTGGAGAAACCGTGCTTTACCTTTCCGATTGCTTTGTTTCAACGTGTTGATTTAGTCAGATCTAGTATTTACCGCCAGCATTATCTTTATTGTTATCCGCAGAGGAGGAGGTAAGGGAATTGCTGGTTAATTTAGAAGTATAAAATAGCCATCGTTAATATTTTGCCGTGTAGAGGTGTGCATGCCTTGTCCGTTACAGAAGGACGTATTTTGGCACAATTTAAAATTCTGAATTGGATGTACCTCGATTGCAAGATTTCTAGTCGGAAGATAAGCACAATTGTATGTACCTGTTGACTGCCAATTTTGCGTGTTTTGTGCGCATGGTAGAATTTGGTTTTGGTATAATGGAAATCAGGAAAAACAGGATGTTAAATAGTTATGGCTGTAAATAGTAAGTGCTGTATCAAAGGACACAGATACAGAGAAAATGGTCACACGCTGTCTTTGCGATTTGTAACTATTTTGTTTTCTGTTTTCACAGGGGGACTGAGGAGAAACAAAGCACCATTTGCAGTAGTAAGAGAGTCTAATATTGGCACACAGGGCAGCTGACAGGCTGACTTCTGTAATTATAGCACTGTCTGGTGCAGGGCAAATATTTCACGGGCATTGGTTGGCATTCCGCTTTCCAAAAGACGCAGGGACGCTGCGAGGGAGAGGGAGCGAGGGAGAAAAGCGCAAGAGAGGGAGAGAGAGAGAGAGATCCATATGTTAGCAGCAGATACACGAGGTAGAAGTGTAGATAACATCACATCATGTTCCGGTTCATGCTCGGATTCCACCTTCAGCTTCTTTTCTGCTGTGTGTTGTCCCTGTCTTCTCCCATGGACAACATTCTTTCCTTCCAAACAGGTAAGGCTGCGTCATTTTGGTGCACCTGCACACTGTGAATGCGTTTATGTGTCTGTACACATACAAATGTGTATGTGTGTATGTGTGCGCGCGTGTGTACAGGTGCATATATTCGAGTGTGTAGGTGAGAGGACATTTGTGTGTGGGGGTGCATATGCGCCTATGTATGTTTGCATGTGCATGCGCGTGTGCGTAAACGTGTCTATTTGCGTGTGACTGTGCTTGTTTGTCTGCGTGCATATGGTGGTGGACATGGTAATGTATTGACCACACCGGGTATCTCAGACTCAGGGATGCTGTCGTTGTGGTTTTACGGAATCGTTCAGTACGTGTAATGGTAACTGTTCTGCGCTCTTTCCATTGTGACATATGATTGGACCGAGGGAGCTCCTGTCCCAATGTAAATCTGTTCCTATAAATAACCTACCCCCTATACTGTTCCACACACGGGCATGCTTTACTGCATATCTGCAGGCTGAGGCTTAACCAGAACAACTTTCCTCTGTAAAAGTAATATCCACTCCTGAAATGTTACAGTTATGTTACTTGCATTACTTAATTATCTCAGGCAGCCTACTAGGTTGTTATGTCGCCGGCTCGTTTTGTATCTTTCCAGTTTTTTCACGTTTTATCATATGTACAGAATTGGCATCAGAGGTTTATTTAGGAAAAGGATTTTTAAAGCCGCAGTGGAGCATCATGGGTCATCTCTCATTCCCGGAAAACAGTTTAATACACGTTGAAGAAGTGAATGTTATTAATAGGTTTCCCGCTTTTGATTTCTCAATAGGTTCATATTACAGTCAATGGTTTATGTCTGGCAAGGATCTGTTTAGATGGGAATGAGGAGATGTGTAAGAAAGAAAGGCAGGGTTTCCAGGCAAATTCTTACTGCTGTGTGAAACTTCTGCTCAAGCAATTAAAAACAACTGCTCTTTTTAAATTAGATTATAGATAACCAATTTCAGCTTCATGACAATCACTGCAATAGTTATTTTTCATAAATGTTTTTAACAGAAATAAGGGTATTGACAGGATTATCACATTTTTTCTGACTCTGCCAAGCCAAAGTTGTTTTTGCTGCGCTCTGGAACCAGAACGCTTAAGTTTGTTTGTTTTGAGAAGAGTTTGATTGAGAAATGTTTTGTTTTTTTTTTCCAGAAAATGTGAAGGAGCTGGTAATTTCTTTGACTTAAAGGGCACTTGAGGTCATTCTTTCATAATGTAAACCCCAGAGAAGTGTTTTGTTGGCATACCAAATATTATGAATCAGTCTTGCGAGGCGAAGTGACTTGGTACTTGCTTGGTGCTCCCAACTTTACCTGACGGCGAATTTTCAAATGCTTAACTACTCTCAAATCCTACATGACTCCAAAATTGATGCCAGGCTCTAATTGCATCTACATGCTGTATACTCAGGAGAAAGAAAGCTGCGCAAAAGTGGAAAGGCCTAATTGTTCTTTAAATGCAATTATGTTCTGCAGATAATCTATGTACAGTGAATCACAGAAATCAGGGCACACTGTTTCTTGGGCCTGGGGTCATGGGGGACTTTTGCCAAAGGCTGGTTGGAGTGGCTTAGATCCCCTCAGTGATAGACGCTTTTCTCTCCTGCTATAACTCCAGCAGCTAACCCTTCCTTTTTTTAAAAAAAAAGACTGAAGTTGTTCTTCTGGAATCTGGTGAATGTGAGAATTTAGAGAGGGTTACTCTTTCCTTTTGTGAAGCAGGTTTGAAATGGACAACAATATCCTCTAAAACATTAAAAGTAGAGAAAATGACACTATGCTTAAGAACAATATTTGTGTCCAATGTTGTTCCCTGTGTATTTACATAGAATTTAAGAGTAGAGCTATGTAAAATACCTAAAAAAGATCCCTAAGAAATTTGTCTGTGTGGTGACGGGTAGAGACTTTCCAAGGACAGACCAAACAGCAATCAGAAATCAGTCTGACCAAATTCTGACTACTTGCTTTAGAGTCATTAGAGAATTCACTTCTTTTAAAAAAACTAAAACACAATGGAAATTACATTGGAGCTGTCTTTTTCTGTGTACGCTGTCTGTACACATTTTACCCAGCTGTGAAATCCCTGGATCAGAATAAGAAATTCAACCCATGCTGTCTGCTGACTCCGCCTCCTCCTCCACTGTTCCCGCCTCCCCCTGCGCTCTGGAAGAGACACAGTCATGTAAGTACCTGTCACATGACATGTGAATAACGGTCACATTACTTGCTCCTGAAAACTCTCCTGTGATCATGTGGTTTTTCCTTGGGTACATTCCAAACTGCTCCCATGCGACCCCTCTCCTCGGCCACCACTGATCTCCGATCAGGTACGAAGTCTGGAGGGAGTGGGATCTGCAAGCATCTCTCTTGCTGAGTACTGACCAGAGATCATTGTTAGTGATAAGAATATGGTGTAGTTCAGAATGCAGACCGCATGTGATTTCAGGAATGGGACTGTAAGTTGTGTCTCTCACTGGATGCATCATCACAAGAGCTTGGACATTTTATATTCAACTTATATTCAGTAAGTGACACCAGGTGCACTGACTATTGCTGTTAGTGTACTTCTAACATGGGTACTCTTTCCTAAATGAAGAAATGTACTGTACTTATTAGATTCTTAGCTCAAAGCTGATATTCACTGAGGTTTTCAGAAATTGGTCTGCTCTGACAAAGGTAAGTATCTACTGTACATATTGTAATCTTGGTAAAATAATTGACAGGAAGTCTTGTTCTGTCCACAACATTTTCAATTCTGATGGCTTTATATTTTTTTCCATATAATAATGTCTTTTTCAGTAGTGTGCATTTGCATGCAGAAGCTGCTGAACAAGTCTCTGTTGGATTCAATGCAGTCAGCAAGAACCTTTATACAACCTGATATTAATGAATTCTGGTTGCTCATTCAAAAAAATCAAGGGTATATAATATGGGCAAGCTATTATTAAGTATAAATCAATGGATAACACATGGGTCACTCCTTATGTTTAATGACACCGAGTCTTTTATGAACATTTCTGTGCATACTTAGAACATACTTGTTTGGTTTAGAATGAGGACACCAGGGAAAATGAAGGAGACACGATGGTGCAACCAGAAAAACCTAAGCTTCCCTCTTGTGTCCCGGGTCCCCGTGGCCCCTCTGGACCCCCTGGCCCTCAGGTAAGGATGATACAATTTTGGGAGGTTTAGGGGGACAGCTCTGTGTCGCCCCAGGTTTATAAGGAGTGGCAAAGTGAAAATGGAATGCTTCTTTGTACAGTGAGACATAGTCAGGAAACCTGCGTGCACAGTGAGGTCTGTAGGGTGAAAGTGTTGGGTATAGAGGACTTTCCAGAGTGTAAGGAGACAGTGTGAGGTATAGAGAACGTTGTAGGAGCCGTTTGAGGTCCTGTTTTCTCCTGTTTTGAGGGAGATGGGTATTCCTCAGACCCTGCAACCTAGCAGCTCATTAACACTCTACATTTAGCAGGGACAGAAATAGCCTTTTTCCACTTCCTGCCTCCGATCCACACTCACCATCCAGAAACATCTCAACAGCCCTTCTGCCCACTAATGCTTGTTTGGGTTGTGACATTCCGCTGACAACCTATTTGAAAATGTGCTCACTAGTTTGTCTGTATGTGTGTTTGTTTGTAGGTATGCATGTCACTTGAGTGTCAAATTAGCCAAAATCTATATGAAAGTCTGCAAACATCATTTATTGTCCTCGTATATATTAGATGCTGCTATTAACAATACAGATCTTCATTTTTGAGATTATTATTGTTGTATATGTTCTGAAGACATACCCAACTTTGTTGGTCAGTCATTATTGACCATTTGGTCCTGGTATGAATCATAGTGTGAGAAAGTGGCATTTGAAATGACCACAGTAAATGAATATTGTTTAAGATTATGACTGGAGTAAACCAGGGGGAATTTACAAGAGGCCAGAATTCTGGACTCCAAAAGAAGGCTTCTACTTTCAGAATACCTTATGCGTGATGTTCCTATATTATTTGATTTGAATTAAGAGAACAATTTCATTGTTTCTTTGCTTTTCAGGGTCCACCTGGAATCCCAGGACTGCAGGGACCAAAGGGAGAAAAGGTATAACCTGATTTTCTTGTCCTTACATTTGGTGCTTTTTCAGTTGAAGCAACATCTGTTCTGAGTCAAATGGTTATCATTTTTTTTTTCTAATAAGACATTTTAAAATGACATTCATGGGAATCCCCTTGGTTTAAGGGTACAGCAATAATGAATCAGCCTCTTTCTTTATCTCCTTTGTTGTCAGGGTGAAATTGGAAGACCTGGAGCAAAGGTGAGGGACTCCATTACTCTTTCAATTTTCCTCCGTAAGTGGATTTGCTCAAGGAAAGAGCTACAGCACCTCTTACTCCTGTGCGGCAATAATTGATATTGCAGCTGTACATTATGCTCATTATGAAATTCTGAGCCAGTACAACCTTGACACCGAGTACAGGACACTGTGTTTCTGAGAAGTAGTGTGTGTGGGGAGGCAAGCCATTTGTCTGAATTCTCCAAAGGAGAGGGGTTCACTTTTTGGACACCCTGCCAGCATCTGAGTGACTTCTGTTTTTTCTCTTGGCTACAATTGAATCTTACCTGAAAGGACATTTAGCTCATTCCTTACATCACATGGACCTCATATAATGTTCTGTTTGGTTGGGTGTGTAGGCATAGAGGGGCACTGGGCTGGGGGGGGGGGGCTTGTGGCTGAGGGACATGGGGACACAGCGTGTTCAGAGCGGTGAGAGAGAAAATTATACAAGCTGCACACCATCAGGTGCTGTCTCTGGGACTCAAAGACTAAATGCGCCCTACGGCATTGCAGTGTAATTTAGCTTAGTGCACAGTGTGGGCCCATAAATCATTTTATTTCCACAGGCAAGGACTCCTGCTCTTTATACAGTCTATCATTTAATTAAAGGGAACAAAATGACAGAGCTTGTTACAGTCAATTTCCTTCTCTGTGAGGTGCTCTGGGCCCAGATAGATATGTTGCAGGCAGATTGTTTTCTCTTGTTCATATTGTTTTTTTTAACCTTAACATTTGACCTTTTCATCTCCTAAATGTACACACTGCTGTTAAACATCCATATGGACTCATGGTTACATACATAATCACATACAGTATGTTCACCTAAACATGCTGCAGAATTGCGCATATATATTACACATACGGTCGCGAGGGATGGTTGAGAATAATTCGATGGGTGGAAATCTTGTCAGATTGGTGAGGGGTCACGAAATTCATCATCCTGTTCTTCTAGGGTCGTACTGGGCCACCAGGTCTCCCTGGACGACAGGGACCAGCTGGCTGGCCAGGACCAAGTGGACCCAAAGTAAGTAAGTTCTTCTTTTTGGTACAGATGCTGCTATATTGTTACATTACACTATTGTATTACGTTCCTTTAGTTATTTACCTAGAAGACACACATAACCAGGGCACCTTCCATAGATTCATATCTTGTATTTAGGTTCTAAAAGTGGAAGTTCATGGAGTCTATTTTTGTTCCTGTTCCTGTTTTTCTTTTTTTCTGCTTTTCTTCCATGTTAACTCACAGCATCTGACAGCATCCAACCACATAATTAAAGTAACTCTTTGTATATGAAGAATATACAGTACCATACCTTTGTTAGTATGCTTCTTACAAGTTAGTTGATAATACCTTTAAAACAATCCAGAAAAAAACAATCCAAAACACATTCCTTTTGCAGCCTGGACTAGACATTTCAATTACAGACACATGCCTTTGCCTAATATTCTAACAGTGAAATTGCTTTTGTTGAGAAGATGAAGCCCTCAATCTTTACATTTCACGGAGAGTGAGCTAAATGACAACCTTCAGCAAATTTATGATCTTAAGTAACTTTTAGTTAAATCCACCATTAATTCAATTCAGAAAATTGCCCTTGTGACTCCAAATCAATGACTTGTAGGCCAAGTCATTGATTGTAGGCCAGTTTAACCCATTCTACCTCTGCTTTTGATACTAGCCCACAAGAATCAGCCTTACGTATTCTATAATGCAGAGAGCAGAGGGAATGGATGAGTTCAGTACACAGTCATTCTGACATCTTCACTGTGATTGACTCCTGTGACCATTTTAACTCTTTCTCGCTGGTTTCCTCACAGGGAGAGAAGGGAGACCCAGGACTCATGGGTCTACCTGGAGCAAGAGGACCAATGGGGCCAAAGGTCTGTAATCCTACAGTACAGTAGAATTCTAAACAATAAAGCATACAACTGTGCTGTATGCCTCTACACTTACAGAATACATCCATTTTAGAAATAGCTGACTGAAAGCTCAAGTAATGGGAATCAAGAGTAGCTGGATCTCTGGTATTTCTGTTTTGCTGTTTTGGATTTTTGTCACAGACAGTAAAATGCCAAAAACAATCCTTTTTCCATTTTTCAGTTTTAACATTTAACATTTTAACATTTTCACGTAAAAAATGAAATAATCCAATGTTCTATATTGATTTGTCAATTCAAATTGGATAGCTACTAATACAAAAGTAGATAATGGATTTTTTTAAAACAGACAGACAAACATTTGCCAAGTAAATAGAGAAATGCAGCCTTACGTTTAGAGATTTTGGGCTCTGTCACTCTTTTACAGTAATAATTTATCTGCTTTTGAAAAGAACAATGGAATCTTTTTTCACACTCACTACGAGTCATTAGCCATTAGTGTGTGGTATTAACTTCTAACATTAATCTTCAGTGGGATAAACTGCACCCAAGTAGAAATAACCTATGTAAGTCGCTTTGGATAAAAGCGTCTGCCAAATGAATAAATGTAAATGTAAATGTAAATAATATGAATCTGACCATCTACGAAATGTTGGGATTTTGGAAAGATATAGCAAAATATTTTAAATGAACCCTTATAATATTTAAAAGGCTTAGAAGTTTGCCTTTATACTCAGGTCATCTGTAAATTTAAAAATGAATACGTGTTTCATCAGAACTTTCCATGTAAGCCATATGACCATGCTGAAAAAAACAGTATGGTCAAAAGAAATCATATTTTGACAATATGCAGATAGCAAATGAAGTCTCTATTTATTGTGATGCAGCTTTCAAATGTCAAATAGTCAGATAGAATATGTTCATTCCCTCTTGTGTAGACGTGGTCTTTGAAAGTAGACAGGAATGTATGCATGGGTGACCAATGCTGAATATGGTTGTTCTTCTACAGGGTTTGCCTGGATACAAAGGAGAAAAGGTGCACTCTTCTCTTTTTTCACATCATTACACAATTAAAAAAAAAACATTGTTGTTTACTTAAGTCTAAATATTGTTTTATTTCCATCTCTCTGTTTTGTCCTGTCAGGGGTCTCGAGGTGACCGGGGGGAGATTGGGCTCAAGGGTGAAAAGGTGGGGTATAGCCCTCAAGTCCTGGGTGTTGCAGTCAGTTTTTAGCCTGAAAATTACAGCTCTTCCACCTGTCAGCTAAATGAATTATTTTTTTTTCCATAATGCACAAATATCTTTCTTTGTAATTCAGGAAACTGATGTGTAGTACCATTGTCGAATGCAATGCATTTCCTCTGAATTCAGAGTAACACAAGGACAGGTGTTGATCTATGTTCAGACACTATGGTCGTGTCTATAGGTAAAGCAAATGGAGGAACCTTATTGTCGCTCTGTATTTCAGGGTTCAATGGGACTCCCTGGAATGTTGGGACAAAAGGTGAGTACATTGCGAGATCACTGTGATTTATTATGAGGATTAGCGTGAGCGTACATGCATCTCCCATTTCTGTAATTGTACAGTAACTCATAACTCTTTCAATCAGGGTGAAATGGGTCCAAAGGGTGAGCCCGGCGTCCCAGGAAACAGGGGACCTACCGGCCGACCTGGAAAGAGGGGTAAACAGGTGAGATAAGGAGAGAAATTGGTTTTATGAGGGAGACCGTTTTATTTTATTTTGACCACGCTTAGTACTGGACTTTTTCTGGAACTTTGGATCCACATACTGGTGAAGTTATCTGTGTTATCTGTGTCATAAGAGAGCATCCTAATCTGAGGGGTCAATGGCAGTCTTATGTGTGAAGGAGTCACTGAGAGTCCTTACTCTCTTCACACCTTAGCGTTTCCTGTCCTACATCTGTTTACCCATCACCCCCACCACCAAACACACAATCCCAGTATAACTCTCACTGCCCAACATCATGGAATGCATGACTCCCTGGACAAATTAAGTCAGGAAGTTTACCCTCCATTTTAAGACCAAGTCTCTCTGTCTTCCCTCTTTCCTCCTTCTGGAGCTTTGATTTAAGCCTTCCCATCATCATGGCAGGTCTCTCTCAGTCTGCCAGGCAGCTCTGGAAATAGGCAGATTGAGGTGTTTTCAGCTGTGTAATATGATGTATGTGTGTTGACATCGTGGCATCTAAAATGTCACTTTTACAAAGTTAGTAGCAAGCTCTGTGTAAAATGAGAAAAGGGCTCTCCCAGAAGCAGCTCCAGTGTCTCACAGGGCAGCAGAGGACTGTGGGAAGGATGAGGGTCTCTTCCATGGCAAGCATGGAGTGGTGTTATTCTGTGGGTTGAAGAGACACATCCTGGTGTGTAGTGAGTGACAGTAACTGTGTTTCTCACTCAGGGAATGAAAGGCGATCCTGGGATCCCTGGTGCTATGGGTCCTGCAGGCCCTCCAGGTCCCACTGGCCACCCGGGTCCACCAGGCATGCCAGCCTCAGGTATGGCTAACTATAAAATCTCACTGAATGCAGGAACTGTAGGGGAGCTTTAGCATCAGGGTATGGAGCTTTAGGACTACTATATGGAGCCAGAAGGGTAGTGTAAAGAGCTAGAGAGTTAGTGTAATTGGGTTGGAGCAGGCATTAGGGCATTGGCATGTTAGAACTGCCCCAGCAGGAAATAACACCAGCCTGTGTATTTAGCTGCTGGAGAACATGATACACCCCAAGGTGAAACAGATATAGAAGAAGATGCTGAAGCCATGACATCACTCCCTTAATCTGATTGATGGGGTGAGGGGTGTGAGAGCAAGCTGCTCACAGACATACAAACATTATGTCACCACATAATTAAAATAACCGCTGGTGTCTTGTTCACATTTCTTAGCAAATTAAGTTGATTGCTGCCCTATCATGATTGACAAGTGAAAGCAAGAATGCCTGAATGAGACACACAAGCACGTGAGATCACAGCACTAGTAACTCTCTGCAAGAGTGTGCTCTGAACTGTATGGTGTGTTTCAGCATAATTATACGATACCATTGTATGCATGTAGACTATATGTATTCAGCATATTCAAATTGTGTAAGGCCTCTAAGGAAATCAGTCAGATTTCCATGCATCTTAACTGTTGCAGCCCTGGCAGAAGAAAGTGTCTTTACCTTGTTACTCACAGAGGAATTCATTCTTAAGAGAATATTCAGACATCCTGTGCTGTGTCTTGTAAGAATGTTCTTCTTGAAAGAATGCATCTTATTAAAATTCTTACCATCATATTAAGATATATCAACTTAAAATGTGAAAATATATATGATATATTGTAATGTGATCCTGATGATAAAAACACAGAAACATGCAACAGATTTCCCAAAACATGTTCTTGCATGTTTATTGCAGTTCTTTGGCCTGACATATAGGCAGACTAGTTTAACTACCTATTTGCTGAAAGTTTCATTGCTGCAGAGTTTGCTGTTTTTTCAGCCATCATTACCATATCTGTGCTTTTGTCCTTAACTTTGGAAGGTGTTTTTCTGCTCTGACCTTGATATTTGTTTGGGCTTTTCACTCGTAAAGGACTGTTTATGGTTGGACAGAAGGGGGAGAGGGGGCTTCCTGGAACCCCTGGTCGATGCAACTGCAACTCCCCCATGAGTGTCAACAGCCCTCCTTATGATGAACACTCATCAAGGAGCAATTATGCCAAGGTGCCCGTGGTAAGAAACTGACTCTCACACAGATTCTCTCCCTTTTGAAGTCCTTTTCATTTGTCACCCTTGTTGTTTGCAAAGTTATCTAATTCATGGCCCTGTTTCTTGGACCTGAAAGGTAACATTGGGAGGGATCTGTGGCTTGAAGAAGCAAGCCAATGTACTGCAGAGCTTCATTATTATGCTCAGCTGAAATGGCCATTAATTATAGGAAGATTTTACTGAGACTTTTAATTCCTGGCTCTTGTCTAGATATTTGTTGTAAACAGTGAAGAGGAACTGGATCGTCTTCACACTGACAATGCTCTGGCTTTCCGAAAAGATCAGAGGTCACTTTATTTCAAGGACAATGCAGGATGGCTGCCCATCCAGGTATGTCTCACCACATCTGGAGCCAGACGTGTATCATATTCTTCTGGTTTTGCGTACGTGTACTTGTTAACATTGTGAGAGATATACTATCTGGCTTGTCACATCTGGAAGGCATCTTTTTTTTAAATTACACATTCTGATTGTCATTTTTAAAAATTAAAACCCTGCAAAAGGCTCTCTCGTTCCAGCTGACGCCCTTCCAGTCCATGGAGAACGCGCCGGACCTGGAGGGCTTCTGTGGCGACGGCATTGTTCAGGCCCACAACGGAGAGGAGTGTGACGATGGAAACAAGGTGGTGACCGACAGCTGCGTCAGTAAGTCCCGCGACCCCGCACGACGTCACAGCACAGGCACGTGTCCGTAATTAGAATAGAATGAAAAGAATGCACAGGTAAGCACGGGTGCTCCTCTCCCTTCCTACCCTCAGAGTGTAAAGATGCGTATTGCGGGGACGGCTACCGCCATGAAGGAGTGGAGGAGTGTGACGGAAAGGATTTTGGCTATCAGACATGCAAGTCATATCTCCCAGGGTGGGTGCTTTTTATCAGTCAAGTTTCTTAGCTTCTAATTTGGTAACTGGTATGAACCTAATTATTTTTCTTTTCCCTGAATGCCCGTCACAGGTCCTATGGCCAGCTCAAGTGCACGTCGCACTGTTTCATAGACTCCACAAACTGCAAGTACTTCACATGAGGGAAAGACAGCAGAATCTACTGGATCCTACAGTCTCATTTGCCTGGTACTTAACGGGACTGAGGCAATACAAGAACACTGCGAATGAAACAGGATAAGAAAGGACAACCGATTCATCAATGTATAAACCATGAGCATAATCTCCTCTGTATGATTGCTGCTGGGAGGGCATGTAGCTGACGGCAGAACTTTTTCACCCAATCACAGGAAAAAACGCACAGGACCACGGTACTTCTGTCTTAATAATAACTCAGCTAGGGCTTCACCAGCTCTGCTCGCTCCACCCGCTCACTCTCTGGAGCTTGGCCGCTGGGCCGAGGACAAGTCCCTGTGGGAGGGGGCGTGTCCCAGGACACGAGAGAGCCAACCACGACAGGAGACTGGTGGAGGCAGAGTAACATTACCTCGACTTAGGACTGTTAAAGAGAATATTCAGGTCTTTGGGGGATTTCAGATCGTCCGTCATCAAGGGTGCTGTGTATTTAAATACAATGTGAATGAATTAATATAGCATTTGCATGAGACTGAGCATCATGTATCCAAGGCAACAGAAGTTACCACCAAGGCATGTAACCACGACAATAGGCCTGTTACCATAAGCTATGTATAGTCATATAGATTAAGTAGACTTTTTCCACATTTGTGTTCAGGGTCATATGTACAATAATTCTTTGAACCAGGATTTAGGTATTGCAACCCTCTTAATGAATTTGGATAGGATGGCATTATTCATGAAGTTATACTGGCATTTTTAAATGGGACAACAAAGCAGATAAACAAGGAGATGGGCTGCGAAAACGTAAGTAAAGCAAAATGGCCCATCCAGCCCCATCTCCATCAAGAGTAAAAGGAAATGTGGTATGGGTTTGTGATACCTCTTCTTTCGGGCATTCACGGGTCAGCTGCAGAGGTGCTGCATTGATCAGGATTAAGGATTGTGTGACATTGTCTACAGAATCTCAGGAAACCAAACACGAAGGCTGTTATCACCACACCATAATGTATAATACATTCATAATATGATAATATGATAGAATATGATCTACAAAATAATAGGGGCAGGTAGAATGTCTGTCAGAGGTACAATCTGGCAGTATTTCTTCAGTGGATGCGCTTTGGTGTCATATATTGAAATACTGTACTACGAGAGAGTCTTTCTGCTTGGCCCTCATCCAGCGAGGGAGGGAAGCTGAACTCTGGCATTATGTTCTTAATGTACTTAATTCATATTTTCATTAGTTAAGTGGACAGAACAAGTCTCTAGGCGCTGCTTGTAAAATGCTGACTACTTTCAGCAGGGGCTTGCAGTTTCCTCATCTTAATGGCTCCACGGTGACTGCTGAGTTACTGCACAGCCTGCCTCCGTCGCTCAGCTCCCCTCTTTGCTTTTGGAGCTCGTCCTTGACATACCTCATCACAATGCCTGCCTTCTTTAGCTGCTGCCCCTCTCATCAACATTAAGCTGCATGAAAAGCTTATGATGTGGGGCTTGATGAACCCGACAATGGCTAGAGCTATGAATGAATTGTTGACTTGAACCGGTCATGGTGTTTTGTTGTGGAGAGGGAGGGTCTTTTTGATCAGTTCATGCAAACCAGTTATTTCCAGCACATGGTGGCTTCCCCCATTAAGGGTTCATGAAGCCTCACTCTCCCGTCACTGTAAAAGGCATTTTGCAAAAATGTGAAATCACAGATCTTAGAACTCTGACGTGCTCCTCATTTCTTTTTGTCTCTTATGTCAGATTCAAGTACACAGACATTTTAGCAGAGAGAAAATTTGTCTGGTTATGTACCTACATAGTCTGCTTTACTGATTTCATATATGCTTACAAGTGGATGTGTTAGGATGTAATGTGATATTTCCATAAGCTACAGGTGGGAGTGTGGGTAAGCCCCAGGTAAGACTCTTCTCACACCTGGCTGAAGTGAGATGTTTTGTCTGTTTCCTTAGACTCCACCTTACCTGATTAGGGGAAAAGGTTTCTGTAAAATAGGATGTACATATTCTTTTTTTAGATTTTTTTTTTCATTATTGTGATGTGATACAGTTGCATGTCCATGGTGCACAATTGTTTAAAAAACAAACAAATGGCCAAGGAGTCGCTGTGAATTTATAACTATATACAGTAAATATTAACACAGTCCATATGATGTCCTCTAATATATATGTCAGACTGTTCCAAAATAAATTAAAATTTGCTCTCTGGAAATGAATTTAAGCCTACTCTAGTATGTAAATGCTGTTAGCATGTTAAGAATAATTGTTCCAAAATGCTTGTGATCTTGTGAGATGGAAAGCCTATAAAGCTGTAGCTGAGCCTTTATTGTAATCCCAATATGATTTATACAGACTTATATTATGGACAAATAAAAATACACACAAAGTTAATTTGTGGAAAGGGTTTGTATTCTGTCATCGTTAACGTGTTTGGTTTCCTATTTATTCCTTCAGTGCCTTTGACAACCTGGCATTTTATTATTCATTATTTATTTATTATTTTATTATTTTACAACCACTTCTATGGATGTTGGCAACGAGTCCCATTTTGATTTTGTTTCAGAGGAGGGCAGGTCTGATATGCAACACAGAGAGAGAGGTTCATCGTAGTCGCCTTTCTTAAAGCAAGCAGCTGTAACCCCGCTCGACTCTGTGGCCTGCATCTTTACAGACACTGACAGTGATGGAGCTGCTATTGACGTTCTCTCAGTGCTGGCAGCGAATGAGTGATTTAGCTGAATGCTCCAGAAAACACTGTCAGCAGGTTAGCGAGAAGTGCTGCGCAGAGACATGGTAGCGAACAGCACAGAAGGCCTCGGTCTGACTCTGGGCATTCGTAAGTGCACACACCCCATCCCCCCTTCCACCCCCCGCCGCCATCTCCTTCTGGGAACACAAGTCCTGTGTCATGGATTTTCTAGCCTGCTGTGTGCTGAAGCAGCTCCATTTGGCTGATGGTTCGAGCTGAGGTAGGAGTGCTGCACGTGGCATGCGGCCAGGGAAACAGATGAAGATAGGTTTAAAGCTGGGTGGCCGCTGCTAACTGCATTAGTCTGCCGCACTTCTCTCCCAAATTGCATTAAGTGAATTTGCCAGCAGAGATGTCCAAGTAAAAAGCCTACATGTCCTTTTTATTCCATCCACACTCATTTCCCTTACCAGGGCAGATTTGATTTATAAATTCTGCCATAAGAATCTCATGAATCTCCTTCTTTCTCCTCTCCAGCTCCCCAGAGGTGGGGTAAACTAACTACCTGCCAACATTCGAACTGTGCAGTGTCATCTTTCGTCTCACACACCTCTTAAAAATACTCCCCACTCTTTTCTTTTTTAACTGAAGTAATTTAATGCCTCTGATTTGCTTCACCATTGTATTCTCTAATAATCTGTCACCCTTCCTAAGAGGAGATATTGATCATTAGCTTGCTTTAGCCTGTGTTACATAAATTGTATATGAAGTGCCAAATGTGACAAAAAAATTCATTTTAACCAACATTTACCTCACAGGGGCAGGCATGGTAATTGTATTGTTACTATATATGTTACTATATGTTCCATCCATTGAGTAAATGAGAGGTTTGTAGAAGCAAGCTCCACCTGTCCGCCATAAATCACAGGCCATCGTGGAAAAATGGGCCGGGCAGCTAATGACCGGGTGTGTGTCAGGTGATCTGTCATAGAAAGACAGCCACAGGGCTCTATGAGGTGCAACATTTCCGCCTCAGCGACATAGTGTAACAAAATATACAAGATGCAATATATTGTCAATGTTATGACATCAAAATGGTTTCACACTCTCACAAGTCTGCTGTAACACTCTGAAGTCAAACATATGGAGTCAAACTTCATTCAGGATCCATGAGGAGCCAAAATGGCTGCCAAAGCAGGCATATGAAGCCCTATTAGTATGGTCTGAGATGTCCATTCTGTTACAATAGTAAATAAGAACAGGACAGAAAGTTATGGAGCTTTGGGTGCTGTTGCTTTTCCACATTAATATTGGAAATTTGAGTAGTCCTGCTATACCCACAGTAAAGCTAGATGTGCAGTATTGGCTTTGAACTGTCATCTACTGAAGTGCCTATGACCTAAGCGAGGTGTCATGAAATAAAAACCATCTGCCCGCTTTTCCTGTGAAACAGGGATTATTTTAGTGCAGATTTGGGGGTGTCATATTACAGAGACGGGGCTAACGGCGAAGGGGTGGATTGGACAGGAAGCGGGCAGGGGACCAGCTGTCAGATGAGGCCTGGTGAAAATCCCTGACCTATAGGAAGGAATGCCAGGCATGTAGGGCGCACCAACCCGACAGGGGACACATACAAACACAGGCCCATCCACAAACGTCCCATACTAAACCTAAGGCCAGTAGTCTAAATGCAACACTGCAGACGATGCAACACACATTACTTGCATAAAGCAGGAGTTACTATGGGGTTTGTTAATATATGGACTGAATGACCTAAGGTGTATGAATGTGTGGAAAGAATAATGCAGGGTTTACGTGTGTGTCGGTGATACGTGTACTGGCTGATATAGGGTGTGTGAACAGACGGACTGGATGATGAAGAGCGTGTTGACACGTAGATAGTGTGATGTCGTAAAGCTTGTGAACTGGGTAAAGCGATTGGCTGTTGTGTGAATATTAGAATCGCCCAATGGTTCTCTGTACTAACCTGGTCAGGGAACTGCCTGAGCGACTACACATCACTGTATGTGTTTTCCTGCATTTGATATCTTTTCAATATATGCTGTTCATACCATACATGAGGAAAATGGACCACAGGACCTCCTCTGCTGATGGACTACCAAGTCCAGCTCACACAAACAAGACATCAGCAAAGCTATGAACTTGCAGCAACTTTCCCATTTGCAATTTACTGAATATTCAATAACATTTCTATTGATCCACAGGGATACAATTAGCCTCCTGAAAGCCAGCTGTATAGGACTTTTGAAGAAAAAATTGCATAAATGAAGGCCAGCCACTCACAATGAGGGCCCTGTGGATCACCACCCTGGCGTGAACTACATTCTTGAACTTTGACCATACAATGTACTTGCATACATAGGCTACATCAAGTAGATCACAGTTGATTCTGTGAAGTGCTCAGAATAAGGCATGTAAAGTTACTACTGGATTGTGCACGTATATATGCCTATTATAAGTCCCTTAACATGAATGATCTAAATAATCCATTTTATCTTACCCAGCTGTGTAATGTTCTGCATTAGGGAGGGTGCTAGCTACATACAGTACAGTAGCAAAAATGGTTTAACTGGCTAGCTCAATGGATACTTGACTAAGGTTTATTTTCAGAATATTTTACTGGAGAGTAATGTCCACAAATAGGCACACATGTATGTTCATTAGGTTTAATACATTTGGAAAAAAACTAATAATATACAAGGATATTCATTCTGCTGAGACTGTACACAGTTGGGAGAGCTACAGGCAATACTTTTTAGTCACCACAGCAAGTTGCAGCAAGACCGCAAGCAACATCTTAATCTGAAGGAAGTGCTTGATGACCATTATGACATTCAAAATGTGATCTTATTTTGGTTGCATTCCTTTTTCCTTCTCTGGTCAGACTCAGGGGGGTATTCGACCTAACCATGGTAGACCTTTGTCCTTCACATTTAATCAGGGATTACATTTATTCTATGCCTCAACAAGATTTTTCATGAATTGATGTTCAGTAGATATAAATTTCCGTACTTTTACTATGCCAACAAAGCTAAGTCCAACAAAGGGATTGCACATAGGCTGAGGATACTGACCACCCACTTGGACAACATAAACAGGGGAAAGAAACAGGGAGATGGAGAGGATGGGGAATGCTTTGAGTAGTTGATGCATAAAGGAAGTGGTCAGTGGGATCTTTATAGTCAAGGATGGGACTGGTTTGTCTAAGTTTGGTTAACCGCATGGGGACTGTCTGAAAATTCTCCTCCCGAAACTTAATTTTGAAGTTCAATTAGTGATGGCCAAAATGGTGATGAAGTGTTTGGAATTGGGAAAAAAAAATGAACGAAGGTAGAAGGTAAATTTAAAGGACAGGTGCCCCACAGGGTAGACAGAATGCCCCCCTCAGTCTCCCCAACGCTGTAAAAACCATCACCCACTGTAACACCCACCCAGCTCACTGACACAGGTCTTGGCAACTTGGATGGCACACTGGTGTGAGGGACTCCAAGGTAAGCTTTAGACACACTTTTGTGAGAAGTCCAACATTCTGAAGATTCTGAGGAATGGCACCTGAAAGTCAAGCTGGGTCCCACTTAAATTTAGCAATGCTGTTGTGCCCTAAATAAAAACTGAACATGCAGTTCTAAATATAAAAACAACTACTATGCAGGAAGTACATGGTGGCTAACAAGCAAAGCAAAGACAATCATTTCCCTTGAGATAATAAAATCATCTTCAATCCATGATTGCAATATATATTCTAGAAAAATGCTTTATTTAATGCACGCTGGGTATAAATAAATAACTAAACAGGCACACTCAGCTTCCTTCAAAATAAAATAAAAAATTAAAACATTCACAATACTATGCACTATTCAATTAATTGAAGTGTCTTAGCACAGGGGTGTTAAACCATTCCTGGTGGGCCAGTGTGTATACTGGTTCTTGTTCCAAACAATGACCCTGGCTTAACTGGTCCAGTTAGTTCATTTACCATATACATATTCATTGTGGCATTTCCCATATTGCAGTAAAACATCAGAGGACATGTGTGCAGTCTTTAACTGAAATATATTTTACAAATGCCACATTGAGTAAATGGCTGAAATAATTCCGAAATTATGTGCACCAGAGCAAAAATCAGCACACAGACCAAATACTCCAGGAAACTCCTGCTGCTGCATTTAAGATAAAATTTATATTATTTTACCTACAATGTAAAACTATCAATAAATAAAGTATCCTTATTAAATATTACACATTTCTACATAAAATCTTTGTCATTTGTGCATGTGGCTGCCCAGAAGGTTTGAGGTGGCCTGTTGATGACTGTACTGGACTGCTACAGTATGTTTGGCAACGACCAGCTCACACCAACATCCACACAGAAAGCTGTCCTGACTGAGGCAGCAGCAACCTCTTCGCCCGACAGTCTGTCCCATTAACCCTGTGAATCCTGGCACTGCAGATATGCACTACTGGAAAAAACTACTGGAATAAGAAAAAAAAATGTTCATATTTCATAATACTGTTACATTCTGTATGGCAGCACACAAAAGGTGTGCACACATGTAGCACCGTACCTGTGGGGCTCTGAGGAACAGCTGGATTTAATGGAGCCACTGTGCTGCAGATGGCATGTTTGGCTACAATGCAATGTGGGGTTGCAAGGCTGAGGCTGCAGTGAGGAGTCCAAGCCTGAACTCACAGTTATGCAACCAGGCCCCACTCACTTCCCCAGCCACTGTGCAAAGGGGATTCTTTACACTTGTGGATGCCACCCACTGCAAGGAGTTTCTACAGTCTCCAATGTTAATAACTTTCACTGATACAAGTATGCTGTAGTGATCACCCTCAACAGGGAGGTAAAGGTCGCACTACTTGAGATGAGCTTTCTGCTACCTGATGATAACCTCTTTAGTCTTCCTGACCCTAAAGATACAATGCTTTTGTTCTTGAAAATTTTGCATATCCAACATTGGATATTGCATATCTTTGATCATGGCTATTGCAGAGATTTGTACTCGATGGTTTGAATACTCAAGAAGACTCAAGAAGTCTTTTCTGCAACAAGTGTGTAACAATGCACATATGTAACCATCTCATATGCCTGTTGGAGAACCCCTTTAGACTTAATTATTTTTTCCCCAACTCTTTGCATTACAGGACATTGTTTCTGTTAGACCTCTTGGGGAAAAAAAGGAAGTGAATAAATAAAATGCCAAAAAAGTTGCTATAGCAGTACATAGTACTTTAGTCTTAGCAATGAAACTGCAGCCCTTACCTCTGAAAGTAACTGAAGAAACTTTTAAACTGGAGTAAAATTCATTCATAGTACCTCCAAGATTCAGCAAAGAGTGGAACAGCTTAGGTTCTGCGGAACATGATCATTAAAGGTGGACGATAATGGTGTCTGGCATTCATGTGTGTGCGAGTCTCCTAGAGGGCAAGCCCACAGTGTCTTGTCCTTGCGAGTGTGCCTGATCCTAGCTGGGCACACTCTATCAAAACACCACTTCACTGGGCATGCTCTGTCCTCACATATCACACTTGGCACGCTTCACACCAGCACCTCTTCACTCGGCATGCTCCAACACTCCAATACCTTCGCTGGGTTTGCTCCATCTACATGGCACTTCACTGAGCATGCTCAGTCCTCACGCTACGGATATTCAGTCTCAAACCCCTTTTGAGCATTCTCCTGCAGCGCCCTCCTCGTGGCGTCACCGGGCGGGCTCCTGCTCACACCACCTCGTCAGACTCCAGACCGTACTCTTCATACAGAGCGTCCAGGATGGCCAGTTGCTTCTCCATCGCGGGCAGGTAGACCCCCAGGTCCCTGTGCATGCCCGAGTCAAAGCCTTCCTTCAGCTCATCCCCCTCCTTGGTCACGAGCGCTGCCATGAAGCCTCCATAAGACGGGGCAGCCCTTAGGGCCAGCTGGGGACAGAGGCAGGAATTAGGGCATTGAGGGAATGTCAATAAAGAGACAGACAAAATTCAGAGGGAAGACAGGGAAAACATATTCCACTTACAGCAAAGACACCTCGCACCACCCATCCGTGGTACTGTCGCAGGGTTTTTCCATAGGCATTGTCTGTAAGGACAGCGAAATTGGGAAAACTCCATATGTTTTAGAAACAAAAACAAAAAAAAAAAAACACAAACTCCCTGGGCTCACTCCAAGCCAACAGTCTTCCAGGTCGATCACTGAACACGCTTCATGTCAACACTTAGTTGACTCACTGAGTGTGCTACATTTGAAGACCCGATCAACTGACTCACTGAGCGTGCGCCATGGGAATACTTGCTCAGGTCACTTAGCGAGCGCGCTGTGGGAATACTTACTGAGTGCGCCGTGAATATCTCGCTCTCCCGCGTTCACTTCGGACAGGAACTCCTTGAGGAACTTCAGGCCTCGTTTCAGCCACAGCAGTGCCTCCGTGGCGGAGTTCCGCATCTGGGCCACGCCCATCTCCACCTCATGCAGTACCATGGACTGCAGTGTAGGGAAGCACTCTGGGTCTGACACCAGCTTCTGATGGATCTTCTATAGGCAGAGACAATGGCATTCCACATCAGCTGTGTAATATTTTCATCAACAAATACTGTTGAACAGAATTCACCTTCATCAAATTGAGCCAACAATTAATACTTTCACCCAGAGAACAGTCAAACAGTTATGTGGCATAATAACACTGCCAAAACAGTTTGCATATAGTACATCAAAAACAAGAGAGAATCTGATTAAAAATTCATTAAAAGGAGACTTTCTTGATATCTTTCATTTCCACTGGTAGCAAGCTCTGAGAGCGTGGGTGGAAGAGTGAGGGCTGAACTTGTTCAGGGAAAGAGCAGCTGGGTCAAAGTTGGGATGCATATATTTTCATCCTCAAGATAAAGAGCTGTAGTTACACCATTGTCGGTTTGACTTCACACTATAAGGTCTATGATGTGAAAGTGCAACTGAAGGCCATGTAAGTCACTCTGTATAATAAAGTAATGAATGTTGGGATGCACAGACTTAATTAATTTCACGTCAGCAGAACCAATTGCTAGCATATGTAGACATAATTATGCACAAGCAAGAGGAGCTTCCACAGAACAAAGTGAACAACATTATATGTTATTATGATAAATGTGCTATGGTGGCAGCAGTGGCACGTCATTTTAAGGAGCAAGCCTTGTAATCCAAAGGTTTCTGGGTTAATTCCCATGTTCTTTCCCCTTTGGGCAACATACTCAACCGGGCTCAGTAAATTTCCAGCTGTACTAAAATGTCAATGGCCATTTATATTTTTTCATGAAAAAATTATGAAAAATGTATTATGGTGGAAGTTATAAATGAAATTTACAAAAATGTTTAGCATGAGGAGACATGAATGGCAAATTGCTGGCCTCTACTGTGTACAATGTGTCTCTTATGAAGGATTAAACATTGCACAAAAACAGTGACAGCAGGAGAACCGATGCCATAAAGAGAACAAGGCTTCATTCTCCATACCATATTTTCAAGTTGTAACTACACCATCATGGACTGAGACATGCCACCTTGTGGTGAGTCTGGAAAATTGCTGCTCTCTCTTGTATGTAGTGATCCTACATTTTATTACTTATATTCTTTCTCAGGAATGAACACTACCTACATTTCCAAAAAAAGCTATCTTTCCTGAAATCTGAGAATCAAATAAAAAGTTGTCATTTTAAAGAAACATTTTAATAAAGTGTGAAATACTTTTATACAAAATGATTGCACTTACAGTTGTATACATTTTATCTCAGACATGTTATGGTGAATGACTGATCATGTTGGAGTCACTGAAGTTCTGGTTATGACTTTTGTATTACACAAAAAACTATTTAGGAATGATGGTGAAAAGCAAGAGAAAGCTGGTAAATAATTTATTGAGTCAGGGCATTTTAAGTGGGAAAGATGTCTCTATTTAAAAGAGTTAACGTGTGAATTTGTATGTCCAAATAGAGTATTTATTCTGTAAAACAGACCTGTGGGCTGCTATGGGATAGCCAATGAGGAACTAAATCTCTAACCAAATAGTTTTCAGATTGATATTGTATGTTCAGATGTATAAATGGAGGATGTGAAAACTGTGAGCTTTGTGAGATGCCCTGGAGGACGGTGTCTGCTGAGCGGATGACTGACAAAGCATCATGTGAAAAAGATTTCTCTGAAACACTTCACAACATTCTGGGCCTTTCAAGCCAAGCTCTGAATGGAAGCTTTCATTAAGATGTCAAGAATGGAGAAGCTGCAATAACATTCAACAATTTTTCAGCAGTGCTTACCTTAATATTGCCCACAAAATCTATTTTAACAGGAGCAAATACAGTGGGGCCCAGTTTGTCTGAGGAAAGAGAGTCACACGTCACCGAAATGCTGAACACACTTTAGATATATCAATAGCTAAATCAAAACATATTTCTTTGAACACAAGCCTGTAATAAACTAGACTAACAGTTACAGGATTAAATGCATAAAAAAAAATTATTGTACCTTTTATAATGATGGATGCCAGCATATGACAGGATGTCTTGCATTCAGAAAAATCACATTTCATCAATTGGCATCCCCAATAAAAATAAAGTTCTATACTGAATTTGAAAATGATTACAGTATCCCTGGCTATCAGTACATGAATGCAGAAATTCTCACTAATACGTTTATCTTTGTGCACTGAATGCCTTGCAGATTGGATTACAAAGAGCATTAAGAGCACTAAGTGCAGCATGAAGCCATTTTAATCATCTTACACCAAAGTGAACATGCGCCCACCCTCTAAATGAGGGGTGGATGTTTTTTGCTTTCTTTTTTTCTTTGCTAATCTTTTCTTAATACAAAATAGCATGTGAAAATTATTATGAAGTAAGAGAACACGCAAATTGTACGAGTAAGGAGACAAGAAGACATTTTGGAATCTGACAATCAACTGATGAGATCAGTCATTCATATTTGTAAATTCCAATGAAACAACCCAGACAGCAGCAGGGAGAGTTTGTGCAGGTGTCTTCATTGTGTCACACAAATGAGTCCTGATGGGTAAAGATATTAGAGCACCTTTAGGCCTTGTGGTTGGAAGAAAATGCATAAGCAGAGTGACTCATACTGTGTGCAGGGAGATGCTTTGTGCTGTGTGTTGCGATCTGTGTCTGACGTGGGGTGGCCGCGTGGCACAGTGACTATAGGGGGTTGCAGCTGCAGCCAGAGGGAAACATCCATCAGTACGTAAATGTCAGCTGTGCAGGTCACCTTTGGAAGGTGTCGGCTAAGAAGTAGTGTAATGTCATTTAAGCAGACTCCTTACACAGCAGAACAGAACCTTTGAGGGACAGAGGCTCAACAAACCAGCCTTAAAAGCCGGAAGGATTGCTGCTCATTACCCGCTTTCTGATGCAAAGAGAAAGAGCCACCCACTGCTTCTGGCTGCTCCGCCTTTGCACATACTCATGTCACAGAGCACAGTTTTCACAAGATGTGTTGGATGGCCACAGTTCCCTGTTGTGCGAGGTCACCCCCTGAGCCCCACGTTGAGACCCACACCCATTCAAATTCGGAGAGTGGACAGAGAAGGAGGGCAAGGAGAATCAGCCAAGCGCACCCAGAGCACAGCCAGCCACCCCCACCACAACACAGCATGCACGCCAAACTGGAGAAGTATCAGGGGAAGGCATGAGAGAGGGAAGCTGGTGTTGCAGGTTTTGTTTAAACTGGTTCTGTGACTACCAATGCAGTCGCTATTGATGTTACAGTATTGGTATGATCATTGCAACTTCAGCACTTATAGTGTGACATTACAGGGGCAAATGAATCATGCTCATTACCATTTCTGAGGTTTGTTCCAATTTCCATCGGTAATGTGTGTGCTGGGTACTACTGCCACCTGCTTTGGCAAAAGTGTTATACGACATGCACACCGAAAGACCCCAGCAGAGAGAAGACAGAAGGAGAAGGAATCTGATGAGAGAGGGAATATAGTCATCCTACCTAATACTGGCACTAAAGCATAGCAAGAGTCCAAAAAGGGCTGTGTGGGGATACCACTGTCGTCCTCCAGTCTTATATCACTAAATCTAAAAGTCAAAAACATTCAAACAAGGAGAGAGCATTAGTGAAAGCTCAAGTCATTATTCAACTTTTTATTTGATGACAGCACATCCCAAAACAAAACAGATACAAAACAACCCAAAGCAAGAACAGCACACATTTCAAAACCACATGTTTCATTCTTCACTGTTCATTTTATCAACTAGAAAATGGCATACTTTAACATGTAAAGTGAACCTACAAGCATTAATAATGTGGTCTTTTGTCCATCTGGACTGTTCTGGTTAGTGTACGTGAAACACTGTATGATTAAAAAATACATAATTTACAATTCTTAGATCTCATCCTCTAATCTGTATTCCCCAGTGTTCTTATGGTTATTAATGTTTGCATAGGAATTCCTGTCAACTGCACCATAATTTCTGCCTGATGTGTTGAGCTTCCTGTTTACAAATTATTCCTGTGGATGCTGG
Source organism: Megalops cyprinoides (assembly GCF_013368585.1). NCBI lineage: Eukaryota > Metazoa > Chordata > Actinopteri > Elopiformes > Megalopidae > Megalops > Megalops cyprinoides. Next base: position 17,056,133 of record NC_050592.1, read on the forward strand.
TAGGATACTGACAGGCTGGCAGAATATGGTTGTAAAGATTGATGTACAAATTGCAAATAGGATAATTTTTCATTATACCCTCTTGGACAGCTTTACACAGCACCATCATGTGGATGATATATAGTATAAAAGAAATCCCCAGCTCAGAAGAAACATATTCTGTGCTTTAGTTAATAATAGCACTGAAGGTAACACCCTCATAAAGATCTTGAGAGTAAAAATATGTTAAAACCTAAAATGGAATGGGCAAAACAGAATGACATTATCGATCACTAAGAGAATTGTTAAAACAAAGCAGGTAGTGTATGGGGTCATGTGGCCGCGAGAGAGCAAGGCTGATGCAAAATACAAATCAGAAGCATGTGAAAGGGGGAAGGATGTTCAGACCCTATTTCATTCAGCTTCACCTCTTTTGAGAGGACATTGCATCCATTGAAGAAAACAGCATTACTTAACTTTCACTGATGTGCTGGGCATTTAGGGGTCACATGTACAACCCGCAGCAGCCTCTGCCACTGCATTAATGTGTTTCACACAAATATACTACCTAAACAGTATGTTATACGATGCTGTAGTCTACATTGCATGGGTCATACAGCGATGCTGCATAACTATGCATATGAGGTGCACATACAACACACATTCACTGAATTGAGCAATATCTGTACCAGTTTTTCCTTTTCGTAAAAAAGCTGTGTTGTATTTTTTTTTTATACTGCAGCGAAATGATTTTTCCACATTATTCCCTGATATTACACTGACGAAGCCTTCATGGAGGCGGATCTTCGTACCTGTGACTCATAGTGCTGAAAAAGGTGTCCACTTCCTCCTGTTTTTCCTGTTTTTCCTCTGGCTGGGCTGGGCTAACTTCTTGCCCACCCTCACTCTGATCAGGGGTGACTTCCTGTTGGTCCTGGGGCTGGGTGGGGCTGTCCTCCTGCTGGTCTTGGATTTGCTGGGAAAGGTCTGCCCTCTCACCCTGCTCCACCCCTCCTTCAGCCTGCTCCGTGCCAGACGTGTCCTGGCCATCTTGGGAATGTGTGTCCACAGCCTCCTCAGAGTGACTGTGCCCCTCCCCAGCTGGGCTTCCCCCTACAGACCACACCAAGGATTACATGGAAGGAAACAGGTATAAGGCCTTCCTCACCAGACACACAGACCACCGTGTCAGCTCATGACACTTCCAGCCTGGCCGACGTGTACGTGTCCTCAGTGTCAAATGTTGTGAGCTCAGGCTAGTAATACGTTCAAACCACTTCACTGAATAAATTACAAATCTGAAAATATTAACGAGAAATACCAGTACATTCCGCAGCTATTCTCTGCTACACCCCAGCCTTTAAGAAGACTCTGCCCAAAGCTCACAGAACTGCCTGTGCTCCACTGCAGGTGTGACACAGTTCAGCTTCCTCCTCTCTCCCAGCCTCGGCACAGTGGCTGGACATACCCTCGGGCTGCTTCAGTGTTTCCAGTGGAGGTGGCCCGGAGTGGTCTAGTGTCACAGGTCGAGGGTCTGGTCTCTCGTGTGCCACATCGGTGACACTTCCTGAGCTGCTTGACTCTTTCCTCCTAAAGAACACAGGGTGGAGATAAGAATGGCTCCTTCTTGGAAAAAGGAAGGCAAGGATTTCTTAGGTCATGCAAGTTTTAACACACTTCAGTTAAAATCAGGTAAAGACAGGGTAACATCAGTTTTTTTCAAGGCAGCAAGGATGTCAAATACAGCCCTTGGTGGGAAGCTGAATATTGGACCTTTATCATCATTAACAACAATGCATGTTAGTGAGGCTGTAGTTATTTCTCATCAAGATATAGTCAGTACTTTCCCCTTTTGTTTTAAAGGGTTAATATGATTCAATATGAACTAAACAGATACTGTTTGATGGCTGTGACAACAATGCTGACCCTTTTGCCCTCTACTCATAAAGATTTCACCACTATTGTCATGTTGGGGAGCTGCTGAGTCATTCAGTCTGTCAGATACACAGTCAGTAAGTGATAGATGCTAGAGTTTCTAGAGCTGCTTCCTCCACTCTTAGTCAAAAAACACAAGGCTGGATTAAAAGAGAGTGCCTTTTCAACCTGAGACTGACCACTTGAAGTGCTATGGTCCATTCTGTCTGCTCACACTCACTGGTCTGGGAGTGTTGTTAGCCTAGACTGACACTGTTGTTCATTGAACTTGAATGGACACACTTATGCTCTAATGTTAATGAAATTTTCTCTGAATAAGAGCATTGCTAAAGGCCTGTAATGTGTTCTATGTTCTACACTCCACAGTGCACAGCACATTGCCCCAGGTCATTATTTCAAGTTTCAGAAACCAAAGACATAGGAGTATGGCATACTGGAAAGGGAGCTGGACTCCTGATGAGAGAAATGCTTGTGTTAATTACATGGTTCAGCTGTTGTTCATGATCAAGGCACAAAAATGGGAGCACTTCTACAGAAACCACATGAAAGATCTAGGAAGTGTAAGGTATGTAAATCACACAGAAACAGGTACTTAAGGCACAGCACAAGCGCATTCTATACCAAGACAAGTGGGAACAACCTACTTTTCCACCAGGCTTTGACTTGATTGGTAGACAGGTTTGACCTATGGGGATAAAGGGTGTTAAAGATGCTTAGTATGGGGCATCTATTCGCCCCCAACTTACACTGCACAATATCTATGGACAGATTTTCAGCCAGACAGATTTTTCCACTTGGGTATTGAGTGACATGTTCAACCTCTGTGTGATAAACCATCAGTAATACCAAAAGGTTCAAAAAGGTAAAAAGGTTTTGTCATTAAATGTGTTAATAAAGGTAGCAATGACACAAGCAAATAGGTTTTTCTGGAAATTTTAACATTCTAGCTGAAGTCATGATACAAGCGTATGTTTGAACTACATGGTGCTCTGAAGCAGAAGGCAGATTTGCCATGTGTACATGCTCCGAGTCAGGTGATGTACCCACCTTATGAGGCTTGATGGCGGCGACAGGGGGTGACCCAGGCGGGCTGTGGGTCAGGAGGTCAGGGTTGAAGGCCCTGGTAGCAATCTGCATGCACTCCTCCAGGGTCTTCAGAAAGGTGGTGCAGGTGGACTTCACCAAGGGTCCCATGCCCTCACCACCCTGTTACACACAAACACAGAAGCATTGTGGGAGTCAGTCAGAGATCCAGTCATTTTTCAGTTTCCAGGAACATTGGCAAGGATCTTCGCCAGATGCAGTATGACCAACGGGATGCTTGAGCTTTTTCACACCCCTTTGTGATCTCCGTTGGATGCTCACCTCCAAGACCGCCTCTGGCTCCTCGCTCTGGGAACTCTCCTTGATCTTGTTCACTTGTTGCAAGAGGAGATCACAATACAGTCTCAACTCTGACATCTTAGTTTTCAGGGCCTCTGTGCTCTCCTGGAGTTCTGAGGGGGTGAGAAGGTAAAAGAGATGGAGACAAGGAAAGAGAAAAAGGGAGAAATAGAGAGAGGGAGATGGAAGGGAGGGGAATTGTAGGAGAAAGAGAGTGTGAGTGTCCTGATTACTCAAAAAACCCTGCATTTCTACCTCTTTCCTCCTTTTACGAGACCTCTGACTAATGTTAAAAAAAATCATATGTCCTTTCATATGATACTGGGGAAAAGACATCAAATCACCATGATCCACCTGTGACACTTCCACAGTACAGCTCAATTAACAGTGAATGAGTGTCAAGTTTCATACAAGTTGCATACTCAGAGATTTGTCAGAATGGCAAAAGTCACAGAACATTTGTAATCTAGAGCCCTTGGGAGAAGCGTGGTGAGGGACCATGACATGTACTTGGAGGCTGTGGAAGGCAAAGGAGTAACAGTCAGAGGAAACTGTATACTGAGTCAGCGTGGCAAGATGGACAGGGACGACACTGGGAATGACAATGGTAACGACACTGGGAAGGATGACACTTGCCTTTCTCTCTCTTAGTCCTATTATCTGTCAGGCAGGCCTTTGCGGTTCCCAATGCAACCAGCCATTTCTGCCTCTCTGCTGCATTGATGGCTCTGAGGTAGAAATACTGTTCCCCTGGAATGGTCAGGTCCATTCGTGTGAAGTCAGAGGGGTGCACTGTGGACACAGATGAAAGTTTATAAAGGGAATGCAGCCATGTTTCTACGCAAAAAAGAAACCTCTGGAAAAGTGTTTGAATCCACATGTACAACATTTAGAAATGACTCCTGTAACAGCCATTTACTTGGGAAGTGCTTGGTATAGAAACATGGTAATTTCTCCTACAGCTCATTTATACTTGGACAACTTTGTAGTTGGAAAGGTGCAACATGACTTGAACTGCTGAGTATTCTTTTTCAGACCACCTCTTCACACCCTTTAATCTACAGCATTTTTAAATCACATCTGATTATAATAAGTACCTATCTTATTAACACTAATTCACGGAACTATTGGCAGTAAGACTTGTCATAACGTCATATGTGCAATGAAGCCAGTATGGTGATATTTTCTAAAGAAAAGACGGTTTTTCGTCAGCCCTGTACCAATAGTACAGTGAAATCGAATCAAACTGCACTACAGAAATTCTCTTTTCTTATTTATCATACTAACAACGATACAAGAAACTGAAGATTTTTACAACCAAGTAAAGTTACTGAGACATTGCGGCACCCAACCTTGAATTTCACAGACTGAAATTTTGATGCTGCCCTTGCATCCCTTCCACGCATCTTCTTGCGAATCGTAATATGACAGAGTTCCTCCGTCCAGTACAAACCAGCGAGGCTGCCAGCCTGTACAAAGAATGAACAAAGAAAATGAATTAATGTGATGGATGTTACAGTGCAGAGTATACAGCACAACATGCTAGCAAGAAATTAAAATATTTTCCGGACGGTTGGCATAGCCTACTCTACGGTTAGGCCGGTTTCTTTTAACTCACTTGACATAGTTTCAAGAAATTTATCTGAACACGACAGCAAGTATGGTTACACCTTCCCTAACAGACAAGGACTCAAACATAATTTCATGAATACCAGTAGCTTGTTTTAAACCGGTCGCGCAAGGTTTAAGAGCGGCAGAACTTTCCAGCTCAGGATTATTCGAAGCTTTTGCAGGGATCGGATCACTGTTGTCTCTAGTCGAGCTAAACCTGGAGAAGGTGGCTGCCAAAACGGCACTCCGCTTCGTATCAGTACTTAAGCCATAACCGTTTTGGCAAGGATTCTTTAACACAGCATGACTTGTCGATGGTTAGCGTTAGCTAGCCACCTTTCAAACACCATCCTCAACCAAAACAATAGAGTAGCCAGACACCAAGGCCTTGGGTCCATTTGAATCGACTCTTGTTCTGCAGTGTAGCTAGCTACAAGTGACAGCACAGCACACAAACGGAAAAGTATATTCCGGTAAGGATAGAGCCGTTCAACACCGATCATGACATTAAGTAGCTGGTAAATCGTATATAGGTAATTACCTACTCAGCTAATACATACCGCTTATATAATTAGTCCACTTATAGAGTATTCCTTCCATGACTTATTTTCGCTGTACGTTGCAGTGCATCATTATAAGATGTGAACATCCACTCATCCCACGGCCTCCATTTAATTCGCCAAAGCCATTATCGTAACTCTGAGAGCCACCGCTGTCTATTTGCTTGACTTTACGTTGTTTACAGACGCAGACCCTTCATGAATCGCAATCCATATGATCACCGGACCGGAAGACCAACCCTAGCTGTGTGACATCACGTGGATCTCTGGAATGCGAAATCTTCTGAGCCGCTTTAGCCGATTCGGTTATCGCCCCTGTGTGGGCGTGATCGAGAAAAGGGGCATTCATCAGGGCCAATAAATTGAGAGAAACAATTTGTGAGGCGTATCTTGGACAAAACCTAGCCAATCATTGAAAGGGAGGGGGTCCCGTAAGAGAAACAAGGGAACATTTGTTGCCATCAGAGCGAGCAAAAAAGTTACTTCGTGTCTGCCACGTAGCAATTCTTGCCGTTGTATGTTGTCGGATAACGGAGTCTTTTATTTTTTTTATACTGACACACTTAGTCGATTGTTAGTTTATGTTAATATAGTTGTTTTAATACTGAAATGTTACTCGGGTTTTTGTGCTGGTTCTGGGCATCACTCTTCTTGTATGTGAGGGGAGCTAAACTGCCAGAGCCGGAGGTGAAAATCGAAGTTTTGCACAAACCTTTTCTTTGTCACCGCAAGTCCAAATATGGGGATATGCTTCTGGTGCACTACGAGGGATATCTGGAGAGCAATGGCACACTGTTTCATTCCAGGTGACCTGTCGATGCAGATTGGTGTATAATACTAGTGGGTTTGTTTTGTTCCTAAGGCAGCCAGATGAGATGCTTTCTTCAGTCCGCGAGTTTGCTTGTTATTTAAGTACAAAATCATCCTAGCAAATGGAAAAAAAATCCACTTCTGCGGTTTGACCCAGACTTGGAAGATCGCAATGGCCGAACTTGGAACAGAACACATGGCTCAACCATTACATGTGGTAACTGCCCTAAAGCCCCATGTTCTAAACACACCCTCACTACTGCAACAATTATTACAGAACTTCGACTGCTTGCATAGGGTTTTGTACGTGTTTAGTTTAAGATGAGAAGTCGCACTTCATGCATATGTCAGGTTGTAAAAAGCACTATTTTTTTTCCTGAACGGCTCATTAAGAAGCAGTGCCATCCACATGAACAGCTATGCATGCTTATGATAAAATATGACCCAGAGAGTATGTTATTAACTGTATTGAAGCTTGTTGTGTTCCTGTGGTACGTTGCCTTTACATGTCTTTTCTAGACTTTTACGTTTGAATATAACAGTAGATTAACCATGGACACTACACACACCCTAGTGCATTACTGGTTGAATTACTTGGAAAGGACATTTGATTAGCATTGTTTAGTCTTGATAACGTTAAGAGTTTCTGCAGGATATATACACGTATGTTTGAATACAAAGACATAACAGGATTCCGCTCTTCTGAGTGGAAGATGCCGAAAAGGCTCTCTTCATTGTGATGGAATCTGTGTGCCTGTGGATCTCTTGGCAGCCGTACACATGGCGATAGGAACCCGGTGTGGTTCACCCTGGGGATCCGTGAGGTGATCAAAGGCTGGGACAAGGGCCTGCAGAACATGTGCACGGGGGAGAAGAGGAAGCTGACTGTTCCACCTGCGCTAGCTTACGGGAAGGAGGGAAAAGGTAGAGTATCAGAGGATCAGACACACATATGCATCAGTGGTTTATAGTCTTCTCTGATTGTAAATGGCATACAGCCTGTTTCAGTGCTCTGTGTGCTTTTAAAGCTTGGATTCTACTTTCTCTCTGTGCATCTTGAAACGCACCACTTACAGCTGATATGCAGTTGACTTTAAGAAATATTTATAGCCCTGAATAAATCATTCTTTTGTGGCAGAGTGGTTGATTACATGTATACAGTGTATATCCTATATATGAGGGATTTGTTTATCCTAGAGTAGCATAGTATTTATATACTCATTGTTTGGATGTTTATATTACTCTACATGAAGCCTAATTAAATTAACAGCATATAAATTATTTGTGCATTTCAGCATTAAGTTAGCTAAGAGTAAAATAGAGCTATTTGCAATTTCCTTATGAATGTTTAATTAATAACTTTGTAATAACAAGAACATGTCTTTCAGACTATCTAGCTGGTCATTTGCATGTAACGTAGAAGAAAAGTGATCCCCAAACACATTTGATCATGTTGTGAATAACATGTGACCCCATTAAGGGTGATATAGGGTGATATAGAAAAACAAACTGAATAACAGACCCCTAGGACCAGGGTTTGAGAGCACTGATTTAGAGTGAACACTTTATTGAGTTGAGTGGGATCTTGAATGTTCCCAGGATTTCTTAATTGACTAAAACATTTATCAAGATATCACACACATTTATGACTGTCTGTGTAAAGATCAAAAGGATCTTGACAGTCACATCTGGTTTGAATGAGATGTTTGTGTGATGAGATTAATCACCAGAAATGCATTATTACATATTGCACTTAGCAGATTCTCTTGTCCAGAGCATCTTACATAGATTACAGTTTTTTACATGTTACCCATTTATACAGCTGGATATTTACTATGGCAATTCTGGGTTAAGTACCTTGCCCAAAGGTACAACAGCAGCGACCCCAATGGGCAATCGAACCGGCAACTTTACAGCTATGAGTCCTGCTCCTTACCACTATGCAGCAATTATGATTCTCTTGAGAAAATACTCAAGGAGAGTGTGCCCGAGGAGCCATCCATCTAGGTCTTTTGATGTTACATGCTGTCACTTGGCAGATGTTCTCATCCAGAATGACTGCTAAAGCAAAGCTACAAAATAAGTGGTACATACCTAAAAATGACAGACAGACGATCTCAACATGTGCGTCCATCATGCAAAGTTGTAATTACTAGCACCATCCTTAATATGTAGTGCCATACATGTTTCAACAAGTGCAGTTGTGCAGTATATTTGCTCATATTTAAGGCTACAATTTTGTCGTAGAGGTCTCTGATCCAGTGAAATAAGAAGTGCCTTATTTATCATGAGAATTCAAAATGCAAGCATATTGGGTGAGCAGGAAAAGTAAACAGGTATAGTATGCTTCATTTGTATAACCTGAACAGAAAGTGCACTGCAGACTGTATTAGATTGTACACAGAAGCTTGCATATCCTCTTACAATCCTGCCTCCAGTGACTGCATATTCATGAAATCCATATTTCAGCTGCAAATTGCATATGTCCTTCCCAGGAGATGAACCACTGACTCCTGTATTGGTAGTAGCCCTACCCATGAGGCATGCTGTCATATAAAATGTTTCTGGTAAAGTATGAAAAATGGTTCTCCTTGAATTCTCCCTCTGCTTATTTAGGAAAAATTCCCCCTGAAAGCACTCTGATCTTCAACATAGAGATCATGGACATCCGAAACGGCCCCAGGTCTCATGAGTCCTTTAAGGAAATGGATCTGAACGATGACTGGAAGCTCTCCAAGCTAGAGGTGTGTAGTAACGAGTTCATTCCACTAATGAGGGACCAGTACAGACAGGGACCATATCTAGGAGAAGTGACTCTGTTGGGACGGGACAGTCAGTTGCCCCGTAGATGCAGAGCGCAGCGATCTTGACGGAGCATAGGGTTTGAAGACTGACCATAGAAATGAGGGGGCTGTCCCGTTCACTGTCCTGTATGCCAGCATCAAGGTTTTGAACTTGATGTGAGCGATAATAGGAAGCCAATAAAGTGAGGTGAGGAGGGGAGTGACTTGACTACGTTTAGGGAGATTGCAGCTGCATGAAAATGTCTACATTCTGGAGTAGTTGTAGAGGTTTGATTGCACAGACAGAAAGGCAAGCAAAGAGGGAGTTACAGTAGACCAGGCATGAAAGGACCAGGGCCTCAACTAGGAGCTGTGTTGAAAATGTAGTGAGGTAGGGACGGATCCTCTGGATGTTGTGCAAAAAGGATCCGCTGGCCCGACTCACCCATTATAGAAAGTAATGTTGTTCACAGTGGTGATTGAGATCTAAACCCTGACAGAGAACCCTTTTATTTTTACCTTCGCTGCATTTTCTAGAATGAGCGTTCGACAGACTTGCTATCGAGTGGCTTGAGCTACAACATTTTGGTGGACAAGAATAAGATAACTGGACAAACTTTGGTTAGGATGCTGCATAAGACCTCAAAATGATGTGGAACAGTGGGCAGTCAGAGTGGAACCTGGGACAGTAGCATTGTTCCAGTCCTCTCCTGCCTTTCATGGACAGGACACACGCTGCCCCAGGAGGAGAGGGTACACTCACTGCATTACATTACATTCATCTGGCAGACGCTCCTGTCCAGAGCGACTTCCAGCACAAAAGAACAGAACAGTATTCATTCATGTTAAATGAGCAACAGTGTCAGACCAGGCTAACAACACTCCCATAACACTGTTCAAGCCCCACCACAGGGTAATTTATGCAATCTGACTAGACAAGGGAAGCCAAGTATACTAACATACATCAGTCACTAGATCACAGAATCCAAATGGATTTTAAAATGGATATGCATGATAGCCACCAGGGATTTCCTAGAGGCCTTAGAGAGCTGAAACAGTGCTTAAGGCATGATGATACAGATATCATTGAAAGAGTCCTTTACCTGTTGTTCAGTGTGTCTGTGCTATCTCTCTTGTGACAGGTGAAAGAGTATCTGAAGAAAGAGTTTCAGAAACATGGTTATTCTGCCAATGACACGCACCACGAAGTCATGGTGGAAGACATTTTCAAGAAAGAGGATGAAGATGAAGACGGATTTATATCTGCCAGAGAATTTACTTACGAACATGATGAACTGTAGAAACCACAGGATTTTCACTACCTCAGTCTGCAATGTGTTGAATTAGAGAAGTGGATCATCAGTTTAAATCTAATACTCTTATAACAAATAGCACAGTATTTCTAATCCTCTTTTTTGGTTTTTAGTACAGTTTTTTTGTTCTGCAATTTAGTAATTGAACTGGTCACATGTTTAAACTGCCTTTGCAAATTGACAAAGAAACTGGTTCAGACAAGCTCTGGCAAAGGTTAGTTGGTTTTCATTTAAACACACATTTTGTGAATGGAAAATTAAAACGGGTTAAGAACTGTTCCATTTCTGTATCTATTTTGTTTGTAATGTTTTGGTATATTTTTGTCTGAATGGGGATCGTGGAACATACTTTTTGTACATTTTTAATATCTCCAGAGTTGGTTAATCAAATGGCAGAATGAATAAACTATGGCTATTCTACTTACATTTGATAGTGTTCTTATTATGAATGTTTGCAATGTGGTTATTCATTTGATTTTTTTTCTGTGGTTGATGTGTAGTCCATTCTTCAGCCAAGAGGTGGCACTGAAGTCTTGCTAAAAATGTTTGATGAAGTCTAATGTTAAAAAACCTCAAAGCTCATATAGTTGAGTGAAGTTGAACTGCCACCAAGAGAAGAGTATTGCCAGTATTTTATCAATACTTATCAGTACCTATGTTTAATATTTGTTCTGATTAATCACCTGTCCAGCCAAACTATCCAAAGAGTGATTTAAACACACATAGTTAGAACAGCTTCTTAAAGTGGTTCATCTGGCTCTAAAATGGTAAGATGGTGAAAACCGTGCATGTGTCTGTTCAGAAATGACTGCTTGACAGAGACAGGAAAGCCTCTTAGGAATCAGACCTTTACAAATCACTCTTATCCCTACAATCTGAGTAGCCAAAGGTCCATTTCAGTTGAGACCTTCCCTCCAAGTGGTCCAGATACTTTGAGATTCATCATTCCCACCTGGATCTGAAAGGAACAGATTGACAATGTTCATTTTTGGTAATACATGCTTTGCAGATACTTAAAAGTCACATCAGTGACTTGCATGAAGAGTAGGTACAAGGTGGTACACACATTTGACTTTGCTATAATTTAAAACGGTCTTTTTCATATGAAGAAAATCTTGTTTTGGACTTATGAAGTCGTTAAGTGTCTGAGTGGCTGAGGGACAAATTTAGTTGCTGTGGATTGGTTGTACACTGTCATTCTGTCTTACTTTTTCGCCTGCTCAGTGTAAAGAATTTGAGCAACCTCTGTCTGTAGGCAATATCATACACATCAAAGCACACTGCAGAAATTTAATGCTGTAAAAAAGTGTGTGCAGTAAAAATCTACTGCACTCTGCTGCACTGACTCTTGGAAGACATGTTGTAGTATGTAAGATCAAACATCAAGATAAACTGACATGATGCAGAATGTCAAATTCACATCATTAGTCTAAATTGTACCGACAGCACTGTTTTGCCTTTGAATGTGGATGATGTACAGTACAATGTGACATGACAATGTGTATCTTATTGCTGATTGAGCATGGTGTTCAAAGCAGTACTGGCTCTGCTGTGACAAGGAATGTTTTATTTCCTTAGCAGAAACCTTTGTCCAAGATGACTTACATAGTACATGCATTTCTACATATAATACATTTATGCAACTGGCTATTTGCTGTAGCTTCTCAGGACTTTGCCCAAAGTTACAATTTCAGTGAACCACCTGGGATTCAAACCTCCAGTGTTTTCACCATGAGCTCATTTGTGCTAGCAAGAACGTCAGTAATGACAACGGGTGGAGGATGGTGGTGTTAACAAGCAGGAAGGTTTATGGTGATTGTGGAGTTCCTCTCTTAACCTCAGTGCTGAATTTGGCACTGAACATTGGATTTGGGGTAATTAAATCTGATTGTCCCTTGAATGTGTGTGTGTGTGTGTGTGTGTATGTGCAAATGTCCATGTATGTCTTTCATGAACGGCAAAATAAGTTGTGCAGTGCAGCACCCCTGGGAAAGTTTTTCAGCAAAGCGTGTTGTTTCCAACACTGAGTGGTGGATAATGGTTGCCATTTCTGGGTCTCCTTTGAAGTTCTATCACAAGGATTTAGTCCATAATACATAATCCACCCTCTCGGTGAATAAATTCATGGCAATGACTCATTCGCTTATGTTGTGAATTCTATGCCGCCGATAGCTAGTAAAACTGAGAAGCTGGAAATTATTGCAAAGGCTGCTGGACAGCATTTCAACATTCCAGAGTTGTCTGAGGTATTGTCAAGCAACCCCCTCATCACGGGCTTTTACAGGCTGACATTGCCGTTAATCTTATTTCAGTCAGAGGTACACAGTGTCGGGCATACTCTAGTCATAGCTGTGTGGTTTTGCTGCATGGTGTTGCCACACCTGGCTGCTTCAGGGCTCTGGAGTGTCACAGGGAGAACTGATGGGGGTGATGGGACTATGTGGCATAGTCGTGGAGCTACACTTACAAGCAGAGAATTGCAGGGTCAAATCCTGGGTGAGACACTGCTTCTCTATCCTTAGGTAATGGAAGCAACCTGTTGTAAAAATGAGCATTACGTAAAAATAAGCTGTGTATGTTGCCCTCGATAAGAATGTCTGTTTAGCAAATACAACTAATGCAACTGGAAAATCGTCTAGCTTGATATGGGCTGTCTTTAATGTTTGAAATGGGCTATGGCTCCCTTTCATTTCACTGCTAAACAAGGTTGGCAGTTTGTGTGCCCAATTATATTAAATATCTGATTCAGATTCTGGTACAGGAAGTGGCAGGCATGACCTTTTATAATAGCACGCGATAATAAAACCACCTGAGCAGATGTTGTTTGACTCTTCTTTACAGCCAACAGTACAATATCTAATCATGATTTTAATTGCACCTCACACCTTGACCTTTGATTGGCCTAAATCATGGCAGGGCTGAGAAATGAGCATATTTGAGAAATACCTGAGATAATGTGAGAAGGATGTCACACACGGAGAGATAACAATTTTGAGACTTAAAAAATTGATCTTATGATGGATCTTTCCCTGAAAATACTTTCAGAAAAAATGGGAAATTAAAGTGATTCTCCATTCAGACTGACTGCTCTGCCGTATGTATTACTTGCCTTCACCACACCCATGGCAACATGACAAGGAAGTTATGATTTGCATTGTGAGCGGAGTGTATCTTTACAAAGTTATCTTTGAAGATCTTCTTTTATCTGACCGGTCATAAATTTGCAACATTCACATGCACGAAGGTATCACATAAAGAGTTTAGAGTCCAGATGTTCACTTTTACAGAACCTTTTCCAAAAGTTGTGTGCCTTGTGTTCAACGTTCATTAAAAGATGTTATAAACGCTGGCCATTGCTCTTAGATGCACACATATGTTGAACAACATAACTTTTGTACATGAATCTATTTATTGTATAAAGCTGAAAAACAGGTTGCTAGACACATGTCTGCTAGTCTACACAAAGCGGGGTGTCACCACAAGTGGCATTTGGGCCTTCCTAAGCGTCCACAAAGCCAGAATGGGCATTCTCCCTGTGAGACCACAACCAGGAAAGAAAATTCTACAGACCACTGATGAGGATTACAAGTGTATTTTCTTTCTTTCTTGTTTTTCGTTATTTCAAGATTGCAAAAATTATAAATAGTGAATGAATGAATGAATGAATGAATGATTGTGCTATAGATACAGAAATCCATAAATATGAGTCCTTAGCATTTCTGTGATGGAAAGGGTGTGCTGTGCAAGGCTGGGTGGGCATGAGGACGATGACTGAAGGACTGATGTTTGCACATGTTCACTGCAGAGCTAAAATGCCCTTGGTTTATTCTTCAAACATGTGGTTTCCACACAGTGCCTATAATTAGCTAATGATTCAACATTTCTCATTATGCTATGATGACAAAATATCTATACAATATACAAGTGAAAACAAGGTTTGAAAAAAAAACACCAACGAGAAAACATGTTGAAAATGACCTGCTTTTAACAGAATAGTTATATATTCAATGGAAAGGACATCTAGTGGGTTGTAAAAATATTTCCCCATAAATATGTATGTATCCTCCACAGTATAGATGACACTTACAGGAGAACTAAGGTGATTCTGACCAGGGCAGAGCGAAACAACACTACACAGAGGCCCTACAGGGTTTATCCCCCAGAACTGATTACTCATTCTGAAAAATGTATTTGTAAGAGGCTTTAATTGCTCAGGGTTATGTGGGATGCATTCTTTTGTCTCTGTGTATGTGTGTGTATGTGTGTGTATACAACGACAGCTGCCCATTGCATACACACTCCATTTGTTCTATTTCCAGAAACAGAAACATTGTGTTTAGGGAGTGCAAATCAGTGGCTAGGAACTGAACATGCAACTGGAAGGTTGAAGTTTTTAATTCCAGGTGAGCCACTGTTGTGGTGCCCTTCAGCAAGAAATGCTAAAGTTAGTGTCAACCTGTTTAAATTGATTTAAAAATGTAAAGTATCATGGATGAAGGGGTCTGCTAAGCAAATATAGTACATTACGTAAAGCACTGTGGGACTGCCATTCAGCACTGAATGGATGTAGTCTCCTTTTCTGAAATGGAATGGTTTAAGATGCACGGTTGCTGGTTATTCAGGTTATTGGTAATATGATAGGAAACAGTGTTGCTTTCTGTGCATCATTTGAACACATAAACTAGTCAATGTTGTACCAATTCTCTTTTACATATGCAAAGCACAAGTGGTATAATATTCACTTCTCACACACCTCCATTCTGTGCGCGTTGCTGTTCCCTTTGTCTATCTTCCTTCCTATAAAGCACAATACAGAGTTTCCAAGTTATCCCCTGCCAATATACAAAAGCCCCCATGGTTGTAGTTAAAGACTTCAGTCCTGTCTGTAACAGTAGTGCTGACATGTTGATAATCTGGAGGAGTTTATTTTCTGATGGTGTTATCGTACTTCAGTACAGGTCAGCCCACCAGTACATCTTTCCCTGGTTTTGCAAACCAGCTCCTTCAAATGGAGTATCACCACCACCCGCCTCCTACAATTGTCACACAGTTACCCATCTAATGGAGGAGTTATTTTTTAATGTCTCCATGTAAAACAGAAATTCTACCAAACACCATTTTCATATATGTCTTCATAGACCACGTATCAGCATCTATATTGCTAAAAACCTCATATGTATACTGAATACATTCAGTTTAATATTAAATAAATTAATAGACAAAATATTACTTCCATGTGAACCATTTAAAATCTCACGGTAGCATAGTGTCCAAGATCCGATTGTTTTCCTTCGATTCTCATGCGAGACTAGCTGTAGAACAATCTGTGTCAAAATTGTTCCAGCTCCAAATAATGATCCATGTAAAGCACAACCGACAGGACGCTATCAGATTTCAGGTTTTCATTCTTTACTGTCTTGTATACAATATCTTCTTCTCAGTTCGCATTCCACCCGAAAAGTGGTCGGAGGGGTTTGACTGGTCAGCGGAAGCTCTCTTGTCCCGTAGTCGAATCGTTTCCTCCATAAAAGTTGTTATTCTCGGGAAGTGTCGCCCGGATTTTGCGTTTTTCCTTAAAACGGCCAGAACGCGATATTCTCAGGTTCCGTCGACAAGTTTTCTCATTAAACATCGGTTCAAGCTGTGAGTCGTCATAGGTTTCATCACTGATTAGACGGGAGTTGTCCTGCGAGTCTGTGGGGGGTTTAGTGACAGTAGACGTGGTATTGTTTGCAGAAGGTTGAGTCTCCGGACCAGACTCTAGCTGGACCGTTGCCGGATCTCTGGAACTTGAACTGCCTTTCTTTCGAGTTGTAAAGGCTCTCCACCAAGGGCTTCTCTCTGCCATTTCGCTGAAGCTCTAGGGTAGACGATTCCTCCCTTTAACAAAGATACAAAACAATAAATACAAATCACCACCAACAACAACAAAAACAAGTACGTAAGTAAGTAGGCTATGTAAGTAAGTAAGTAAGTAAGTAATAATAATAATAATAATAATAATAATAATAATAATAATAATAATAATAATAACGCTTACACTTCAAATTCAAGTACTTAATGTTCTGAGGACAACTGAAAACTCTCCTGAATATAAAGCCGTTTTACTTAAGGTGCTCTATAATAATCACTATCATTCAATCAAATGAAATCAGTGAAGTATTTATCTTCAACGTGCAACAAAAGCGCGAGGAATACAACCCGTGAATTTTGATTCAAGCTTCAGGAATGCGCCCGGCATCTGTCAGGAGACACTCACCTGGTATGACTTAGGTCTTATGTCACTCGTTCTCCAGATCATGCAACTTCTTAAAAACAAGTCCACTTTTAGTGTATAATTTGTTAAGCCATGTTTTGCGAAGTCCTCCTCAATGATCCCTTCACCTGAAACTGCCAACAGTTCTTCCTCGTGGAGCCGTAGAGAGGGAGATGAAATAAGCACTTGTTTCTAAATCCAAAGCCAACCTGGCCTTAAAGGTGAGGAGCTGCTTGTATGCTCCGTTCGGCTCAAACGTGTTATTCCCCGGAGCGCATAATTCTCGGTGAGAAGTACTCCCGATGAAAGGAGTGGATCCTATTTAGTCGACCGGCAGCATTCTTGACTCTACACTCCAATTGGCAGATCGCGCACCTGTTCGTTTTCTTATTGGTTCACACTCAGCGCTTGCACAGGTCATTCAGGTGAGCTGCAGTCAGGTAAGACTGCTGTGGGAGAGGGCGGGCGGTTACCTGGAAACGTGCTACAAGGCTCTTGCGACATTGAAACAATGTATTGAGAGGGCGCACACCTTAACACTTAAAATAGGATTCAGGCGTACGCCACCGTACAGAATGTTCATGCTTATATTGCAATTACGTTTACTTAAATAGCACCCGTCACGTCAAAATGTTATGCCTATTTTATGCAGCTGACGCTCATGAAGGAGGAAATAGTGACGGACGAAGTCCCTATAAAAAAAGCTTCGTGCTCTGCTCAAAGGTTACCAGAACTGTACAAGTATTATTAATCACATCAGACCATCACAAAACACGCTGATTTGTAACACTTCGGTTATTTTTCACAGATACTATTTCCACATCATCAAAATTAGATTTAGTTTCTTCATCTCTACTTTGACATTTCCCACAGTATATAATACTCTATCATTAATTACAGAATTACAGCATTACCTTGAAACAGACTTTCAGTCTTTTTTTTTTTTTTTTTACTACCAACAACCTCTGGCTTTACTATAGAGTAGAGATACAGCTTTTAGTTTTGCCCAGCAACAACTGATTTGAGTTACTATTTGCATCCAGTACTCTAGCCTCAAACCTCTCCCCAGAGCCAGAAAACAAAAAAGATAAATTACAGTGTTCCTTATTGAAGACAGACATTTTTTGCAAAGTCTGGATTCAGATTATTTTCATTTGAACACACAGACACTTTACAAATTATAACTTTTTCACCTTTAATAAATTCAGTCAACATTTGATAAACCACAATCCAATTTGCATTCTTCACAAAAAATACTTTTCATACATTGATTTTTGTAGAAAGGAATTGCATTAGTATAACAAACATTTGAAAACATTGAGGAAAGACAAGCCTTGAAATGAATGGTACTTTCTATTGTGTGTGTGTGTGTGTATGTGTGTGTGTGTGTGTGTTTGTGTGCGTGCGCGCAATATTTCTGTTTCAGAGCACAACTGATGGAAAAGGCACCCACATGCAGCTGCTCTCTATGATTAACACAGAAATGTATGAAATTTGATTGAAAACGGTTCCTAATTTCACTTTACAGATAGCTTGTATATTTCAAGTAATCACATTTTATGTGATCAAATAGAGTTCTTCTAACCTCGAAGAATGTATTCTCTCTTGCTACATTACATTACTAGTAACCACAACATCAGTTAAATAATTCCTTTTTTGTTATTTTCCTTTCCACATGAGCAACGTACCATGGAGTAGATCAACTGTAGGGATTACACCCCACATCTCTGTCAGCATTAAAACTCCTAAAAACAATTTAAACATTTAGACATTTTATAAAGCACAAACCTCAGCATTTAAAATGTCTTAATAGCGTGTTTCTTAGAGCAGTAAAGAAATAAGATTTTGAACCAAATATATTAAATGCATGGAACAAACAAATTTGGCTGATTTAGCTACTTTTAATGTCTGACAAAAGCTATGCTGTAGAAATTCACTGCAGTACATTCCAGGTGTACTGCAGTATTGTTAGCGACAACAGATTCATTTGGCAGACAAACTGAGAGCTTGCAACTTATTTATCCCAAAATGCAGTGCACTATATATGGCCTAGGTAAACACTCCTTCCCAGACCTGACTTTTTTCACTGATTGAATTTTTCTAGAATAAACTTTTTTTGCTATTAAAATAAATTTGTATAAACACGAAACAGAAAAAAGAAACAGTTGTCATATTAGCTATTTAAATGTTTGATAGGTGCACATTTGATGTCCCTAACAGACAATCAACTATTTACATTGTAAAAATGTACACACTTTACACAGAAAAATGATGACCTGAATGTGTTTCTTTTTTTACAAGCCAATTGATTTCAGTCCAAAGAAGAAAAAGTGCTTTGCATCTCCAGAGTTTCAACCATCATCCTTAGTTACTGCACAGCATGTGATTGTGCTAAAAATGCAATCACTATTTTCCAGCTTTTACCTGCATCCTCTCGTGAAGGTTTTCCATAAAAGTGCACACATGTGCTTGAATTGCTGGTCAAGTCGGTCACACGTGCCATGTGGAATGTGGTAGTGCATCATGGTTGGTTTCTTGCAATGATGTTAAGTCTATAGATGAAGGAGAGCGAGTCACCACTGACTTTTACAGTCTCAAGAGAGGTCACCCACGACGATTTCTTTAAGAGGAGATGGACTGGCATCTGATATTTCTTGCTGTCACAGTCATGTCTATAAGACAGAAGCACCATGGTCTGCAAAACTGCAGCAGCATAACAGGTCCTCATTCTGGGGGTACAATTTCACTGTGACCTCTGTATCCTCCATCCAGGGATTCAATCTTCAGAGCCACTAACATGTCCTCATCAAGGAAATACATCTAAAGGCTTTAATTCAGGGACTTTCGGGGTTCTCCGGGACTATCCTTTAAAACAAGATGTCTTCGTGCTCAATCAAGAGCTGAACAATCAGTTTCTGATAGCGCATGTCATTCAGGGTTGCCAGAGTGTTCTGGTCAGGCGGTTGCATTAACGTTGGTCCAAACACAATGCCCAGGTTTTCAGCATTCATAAAGTTATCCTTTTCAAACAAAGTTACCCTGAGGGAGGAAGGGAAGGAGACAGTGGGAGAGAAACATGGTTAGAAACAGGAAAGGGACTTGCAACAACTCCTGCAGAATTGAATGTGTTTCTAAAACAGTGTATAGACAGTGATGAGCCCCGGACAGAGAGGTGCAGTAGTGCTGGCCTCACCTCTTCAAGTGCGTCATCAGGTAGCGCAGAGTCTCATAGTGGGCTGGCGGGAGCAGCAGTAAACCCTCATGGATTGCCTCCAGTCTGGCTTCTGGATTTGTCATTTCTGCAACAGGAAATATACTACAACACTTTACCACACCAATGGCCACATACACACTGGGTTTTAGATCACACACACATGCTTTGTAATATTTTACTGTGGGCACCATATTGTACTACACATACATACTCAAGACACACGGGCACACAAACAGATAAACACAGAGTCACTTTCTGTTTAGTGAGTAAAGGATAAATCACTGCATGACATTGATGAAGCTGCGGTAGCAAAAGGAAAAAGACATTCTTTGTTCTCATTAAAGGGCACTCCATTGTCACATGTTTGTTTGCTGATATTTTGTAAGTACAAAACAAAGACACTGAATACTAAAAGGTAGTTTTACTGCGCATGTTCTTAAACCTTGAAGAAGCCATTTTGGTGCAAGGGCGCTCTCAATACATCACAGCCTATTGAAGGAAAAAGTGTGCAACCTTTTTCTTTTTTATTTCATTCCTCTCATGATGAAACATACAGTAAGCAAAACCAGAAAGGCATTCTGAGCTCTCATTGTCCTGTTTCAGTGTGTCGTGAAATTGTCGTACTTGCGGCTTGTATGAACTTTGAGTACACGTCATACGTGATGACGGGGATGGGCAGGTCACGCAGGTAGAGTTTCAGGGCTCCGGCAATAGTGTTTATGTCTGCATACACACTGGCACTGATGTCTGCCTTGTCTCCATCTGTGGGAGCACACACCGGAGTCATATGAGTGATCAGTATTGTCTATAGCACACACACACACACGTGTGCCTGTATCCCCAAGTTTGTCTCTTTTAATGTTAAGTGTTGAGCAGAGAAGCAGTGGATATTACTTTTAAGCCTTCAGTATGACCTGTCTGAAGACATGCAAACAATGAAGCTAGAGCACTGCTTAATGAAGGCAACACTACTACTACTACAACTACTACTACTACTAATAACAATAACAAAAATCAGAGAGTCATTTGACACCCACCTCGATCAAAGGCCAGCTTTACGTCCTCAATGTCCTCTGTGAACCCAGACACCCTGTAGAGGCCCTCTGACTTCAGCCCTGTAATGCAGGCCACTTTTAGGGTAACACCTCCACACCCACTCCAGATCCATACGGGGAGGACGACACTCAGTATCGCTACTACACACTCCCCGCATGACACCCTTCAGAGGAACTAAGTGTTCCCTTCACAATTTCTAGGTTCAATTGCTTTTTACAGCATTCATATTTACAGGCACCACATTACATCAATAAGCAACAAAGACATTATTTGTTTCATCCAATTCAATGCTTGAGGGGGTCAGATCAATTATAGCACTTCATTATTTATCTGAGACACAAAGACAGGTTTGTACATCAGGCATCTCGATACAGTGGGGGAAATGTTATAATGCTCATGTGCGCTGTTGAGTGGATGTGTCTACAGTGCTTTTCAGTGTCCTAGGCTCAAGAAATAAAAAGAAAAAAAGGAACAGATAGAACAGGCACAGGTTCCAGGGCAAATGATGTAATATCATGGGAAAAATGTGATGGAACATATCAAGTCTATTGTAAAACTCATACTACCTGACACAGTGAATGTTCACTGACACTGCAGACACAGGCATTGATGTGGGACAGTGTCTGAGAACTGGGCTTGCAATTGGAAGGTTATAGCGCTGACCTTTGGAGGGGAACAGCTGTTATACTATTGAGGAAGTTAACCTTCTAAATACCTAAACAAATGACTAATATGGACAATATAAATATCAAATATCTTAAATGTGCCCTGACTGCTACTTACTGCAGTCTGCCTTACTGCTAAGTAATGCAATTTAAATTATGTTATTTGCCATGTGTATGAGGCTAGTTGAATTGAACTGAATTAATTATATTGTTTCCCACTGTACCTCTCTGCTCTATCTCCCGGATGCACATGTCCACCACCATGGGGCGCTGTGTGTTGTGGGCCTTGACCAGCGTTGTGAGGTCACAGCTGAAGACCTTCTTTATCCTGCGCAGGTCTGGTTGGCAGTCGCTGGGCACCAGCTTGGAGCACTGCTTGTGTACATTAAGCCCGCAATCTACAACCACACAGAAATGGAAAGAGTAAGAACTTAATCCACAGTCTGAATAAGCACAAACCAGTACTCAACCCAGAGTCTGAGACAGACAAGAAACGCACTAATTAGAACTACCGAGAGTCTGAAACAAAATGAAGAAACACTCAACTTGCCACACTGAGAATACATTAACAAACATTCAACACACACTGTTATACCCTTGGACAAGGTACTTAACCCACAGTTGCCTCATCAAATATTTGGCTATATAAATGGATAACTTGTAAAAACTGTAACCCATATAAGTCACTCTGGGTAAGAATGTCTGCTAAATGTCAATAATGTAATGTAATGTAGCTAAGAAGCAAGAAGCCATAAACACACACATTGAGACAGCTTGAAAGTGAAATCAATTCACAGATGACGTAAATGCTACATGCAGTCTGTGGCAGCACAACTCGGCCCACAATCCAAAATGACGTGAATGAGGCCTCAACTAGCAGGAATGGGAATTAAATTGAGTCCCGTCCTCTTGTTTCTGTCTCCTGGCTGTGACACTCCTGGATTGTAGAGAGATGCACACACTGTGATTGATTGCAGTGGCTGTGTGTCAGAGGTGTTGTTGTTTCAGTCTCAGTGCGCTGGGGGGTGGGGTGGGAGTGGGGGGGTGGTGGGGGGGTGGGGCTGTTTCTGTCATTTCACCCTTGGTGAGGGAGGAGAGAGAGCACAGAGACTCTGGGAGTTACTGTACTCCTGGAATGTGGGTTGGGGTTGCCCACCTGCATACCTGAGGAATTCCCTGCCTGACTGAGACAACAGGGGGATCATTTATCATAGCCAGCCGTATGTTTACAATGCGGAATTCACTGTTCATAGGAGAGTCGTATTCTCAATGGAACTGAGTGTCTACAATCCTCAACATTCTTTAGGACAGAGAGGGAGAGAGTTTTCTGTGAGAGTGTGAGTTCTCCCTCTGCTTCTGTTACTCAGGCACAGTGGGGAAAACTGTTGGGTGAGGTGGGGGGAAGGGGGGATTGTTCATGCCCCATCCTGACTCCTAATCTGCACGGGGTGTCTGGTGACATCAGTGTACCCCTGAGGCCAGAGTGATTGGTTACAGTCTACAATTGCACAGCAATGGCTTCACAAAGACTGCTCTGTTTAGGGGAGAAAATGCTGAATAACACCCTAAGAACTTAAATGTCACAGGAGAGAGTTTGTTCACTGCATCTTCTATTTGGAAATGGGCTAATTGGGCTCTTTCGTCCCCACTGAAGGTGATCTGAATGAATCCCGCGTTTTGCAGGTGAATGGTGTAGTATTAGTGAGTTCCCATTTTTATTGATCATCTGAGATAATCATTACTTTATTGTGTCTCAGTAGTGCTTTGGAGGGACAGTCTGTCAGGCCTGTTTAGCCCAATGTGTCTTGGGAATCTACTGAGAGGGATAAATACAGTTTCAGTGAAAAAATAAAGCCCATGGAAAGTGTTTGTTTGGAAGTATTAAGCTTCTATAAATTAGCATTGGAAGTGCCATTCACTGCCTGGGAGTTCATGTTTACTTTTTTTAATCTTTGCAAGAAAACTTAATGTGATGCCCAAAACAGATACACAATACGCGTCCACTCCGATAACTGTGAGGTAAGCAACTTATTGTTTTTTCAGAGAATGACCTTGGAGTCCCTTCAAGTCGAGCAGCACACAGTTCTACTGAATTCACAGTAAAGGGGCTTTCAGCGGAAATAAAGGAGTGTTCTGTGATGCTGGCAGTGTCCAGGCTCTGTTGATGTATGAGCATTCTAATGCAACGGGGTGTGTCTCCATTCACACGCAGTTTCTCTCTCTCACACAGACACACACAGACACACACACACACACATACACACAGAGTTAAATATAGCCAACACCCGATGGAGGAGCAAAACTGGTTCCTACCAGCTGTCAGAAAGGAATGCTATATACCCACATTTCAGACTCCTTCAAAGTACCGATTTACATACTGAGCTGTTTCCGGCTCTTCAGTTGAACTGCAGTTCAGAGCAGGTTCTGGACTGCAGACCCTGTCTTTGGCTATTTGACCAGAATCAGTTCTACAGCATTAACTCTGAACTGCAGGTTGTTAAAAAACCCCATAATCAGTAACTTTGGTTGACTGGTGCAGCAGGATTACACAAATTGTCCGAAATAGGGGAATGTCAGTCCAACAGTCCATGTGATAATTTTTTCCAATGATCACAACTTGGATGGATAGGTAGTGTTGGCGATGTTTGCTTATAAATCACAACTCTTTTTGTACCATCAATAAATAGGTTATCCTGCATTGAGGGCTTTGAGGGGAGGTGTTGGCACAAATTACAGTGCTAACCTAAATGAGCAGATTTACATAATCTTAAAACCAGTCAATGCACCCCCGTCCAAAAGAAAAGAAAAAAAAGATGCATGATCCGCACTTGATTGTTCAGTTACTGAAAAAACTGTGTGGATCTGTATCACCTGATATGACTTTTGAGGATTATCTCTGCAAGCATTTGTTAGCTGTAATTGAGATTTCATTAAGAAATGCTGAGGGATCCCCGGAATTAATCCCGGGCCGGCTACAGAGGGTAGGTGAGGAAGGCAGAGTCTGCACTGTACTGCTGTATATTACTGTTCTCTTGAGAGGAGCAAAAGTGTGTTACCTGAGCAGCGGACGCCCTGGGCAATCAGCCCCCACATGAAGTTGGCACAGTATTCACACCAGTGTGGCCCTCGAAAGGTGTGCACCTGCGGGAGAGACGAGAGAGCTGTGACACAGGGGACAAGAGGCCACGCAAAGCCAGCCTCACTCACGTGCGGTGCTGTCACACGAACAGCCAAAGCTGTGCCTGAGCAAATCAGAATCAGCGGTCAGGTTCTGATTGCTATGTCTTCTGTACACATCGCTAAACTAAATTCACAGTCCTCTTTCTACAAGACAATGTTATGGTTCCTGTGTGTCTGCTGTCTGTGTGGCAACATTGGGGGTGCCCTTTGCAATCCACAGTGCTGCAATCAATATTCTTTTGCAGATAACATTACACAACTTCAAGCATAAATCAGGCTTTTCCCCTTCACTGAACCCCTGACTGAACAAGGGTGAGCCTTTTTCATTTGTTTTTTCAAAGATTTTAGAGAAAGCCGCATTCATTCATCACAACATGAGCTACTTCACCAATGACAGGCCACACTAAAGACTAACACTCAAACATGTGTGTAGGCAGATAGGTTGGCAGATAATTTATTTCTGGGAGGAGTGTTGTGGGGAGAGTAGGGGGAGTTCAGTGTGTTCCTACCTGGAGGGTGGACAGTTTGTACAGAATGAGATAAGTAGCCACAAAATGCACTGATGGAAAGGTGTACCTATAAAGCCACAGATGACGCCTGACAGTATAATGGGAGAGGAATCTTGTCACATTCCGAACAGAGAGAAATCTCGTCAGTCAGGGAGAGAGTACGATTCTCTGATGGACAAATACTGTATGGCGGGTGGAGCCTCATGCTGAGAAAAAGAATTTTATATGCAAGCCAGATTAAAGGATTTACAGTAATGTGTCTGGCAGCAGGGTTTTCTGCCTACGCTGAAAATCTGTGCCAGCCTCACGAATGTGCACCCCACCAACACACACACACACACAGAAATGGCAAATCAGAGTGCTATCTTTTAAGTAGATACTGTGGTCTTATGATTTCCATATAACCATATGGTGTGTTTTAATGAGTAGGTGGAACAACTTCTAGGCTTATGCACTTTCAAGAACATTTGTTGATATCTGTGATGTACATTAAATTAGGTTAGTGTAGCTTAAGTGAACTGGAGAAGCATATGTTATAAACATGAATAAACCGAAATAATTTATTCACCTTTGTACAAGAGATACCTGTATAAGCAGCAGATTAGACGGTGGTATAAGATATGAAAAAAGCAGAGTTTGAACCCCACACTTGGGTTGATGTGCAGCTTTGCTTTCTTTAAATATTTACACCAATCACTACGGCCTGAAAGTTAGTATTAGTGGAGGGTTGGTCGAAACTTGAGAAACAATGGCAAGAATGCGTCTGAAAGAAGGTAGTGAGGGATTGCTTCATGTAGTGTCCTGCAATTACACACGTGCACACGTGCACACACGCACACACATACACACACACACAAACTACTGTCCTGCAATTACACACGTGCACACACGCACACGCAAACACACACACACACACAACTACAGTCAACTACAGTCTATTGTGTCAGCTAACCACAGCCATAAATTCATACAAGCAAAAGCATCTCCCTACAGTAGAAATACGGGCTTGCAGGATTAGTCTTCCCAGCTGGACATTACATAGAATGGGAAGGAAACTAATTTCTCTTGTATGAATATACCAGCAAAATAATGTCAGCTGCCCTTGAAGTGTGAAGCCTATGACACAGGTGTCATTGTGCCAGACTTTATGGCAAGTCTGCCCAGTTTGTGGATTAGTTACACGGTCAAACAGGCTCATCCCATAAATAAGACTCACTGAAAGAAGCTGCAGGCATGCAGACAGGCAGAACATTCTTGATTGGACCAGCTCACCCAGCCAGCATGCATTTGATAGAGACATAGACAATGTCTGTAGGAATGCTTGGTCCTCT
Source organism: Megalops cyprinoides (assembly GCF_013368585.1). Lineage (NCBI taxonomy): Eukaryota > Metazoa > Chordata > Actinopteri > Elopiformes > Megalopidae > Megalops > Megalops cyprinoides. The sequence goes on from NC_050592.1 coordinate 17,082,718, forward strand.
GTCTTACAGATCGGCGACCAAGTCTATTAACTCATGCTGAAGAATGTTTTGTTTAAACATGATGAAGGATGGTTTAATAGACATGAGTCTGTCCAGGACTACTGACTATAAGGTTAATGGCAGTTCATCTTACAGTGATCACCTGACATTTCATCAAATCTGAAAAAAGACTTACACTTTTTGGAAAAAAGTGTCTAAGAATTAGAATACGAATCCCATTTTAGACAAGTCCCAAGTCCCATTGTCCAAGTCAATAGTCCTCACAAGGCAGTTTTACAAATGCTTGGCATTTTCAAATGTCTTCCCTGTGATTTATGTCTCACAGAGTGACTCTGGATTTCTTTTTCATTATTTTTGGCTAGTACTGGAAATGCTGGACAGTCAAAGGTTGAACTGATTAAACTAAACAGGACACAGAAACCCCGAATACCACATTCCCTGCAGTTTACCTCAACAGAAACTGTACGCACTGCACACTGGCAAGAACTGTATAAGCTGTATACAGAAACTATGTGTACTATATACAGCAGTCTAAACACACAGAATTCTGAGCAAACACAGTTACCTTAGATTGGTTGTACAGTACAAACCCAGGACATGCATATAATACTCATGCCTCTCACACAACACTAAAATGGCACTCACTGAGTACCCACTCAGTACTCCCTTAGTACACCCAGTGTTTACACAGCGCTCCCTCAGTGCTCATACACTACTAAGCCTGTACTAACACAGTCCTTGCACAGTTCTCACACAGTTACCCTCCTCACAGACACACTTTTGTAAATGGCAGCTCACCTTGAAGTTGTGCGCCTTCTCATAGGTGCACTGTTTCTCCCCGTCCTTCAGGGCGGTCCGTTTCACCAGCGGAGAGGAGATCTGCGGACAGTTCAAGAGCTTTAGGGGTTTCCACAGCAACGTCCCCGTGCTCCCCAGCTTCACCCGCAGGGCCAGGGCCAGGAGCTCCTGACGCCTGCGGTCCCGTTTGGCCCGGTGGGGCGTCAGGTCCCGGCCGGGCTGGCTCTCGGGCGGCGGAGGCGGCGGATCGGGCTCCCACAGGGACTCCATCTCCTCGGCGGAGCCGTGCAGGCTGGGAAGATGCGGACTGACAAGGCGGCGCCGGCAAGAGCCCACCAGCGAGGCAGCAGCTGCGAGCGGGGGCCACTGACCGGCAGGAGGGTGGCTCTGCATCTGAATGCAGCAGCAGCAGGCGGCCCAGGGGCTGGAGTGTGCCTCAGACAATAGCCCCCATTCAGACACCCAGAGGTTAGAGAGAGGAGCAGGGGGCTAGGGGGCCGGCTGTCAGGCTCTGCTCCGCACGGCTCAGCGGCTTTCTAAAGCGGGATCAGTTCTGCTTGGCCTCTCTCAAAAGCAAAGAGCACACTCCCCTTCCAGGCTGCTAAATCCAGATCCACACTACCTCCAGCCTGCTGTATCTCTAGACCCACACTCCCTCTGGCCCACTGCCTACAGACCAGCAGACCCACCCCATCTCCAGCCTGCCCCCGCCAATCACTCTACCTCCACACCCACTGCACATTGGGACGATCTGCTCAGAATTGCGGGGGGTAGGAGTGAGGATTACAGACAAAATCCCAGCTCAAAGAGTAATCCCACAGTGTGCTAATCTCTAGCACATCTCAGAAAAAAAGCACATTCGTAGTCCCGTGGACCCATAAATCAATGCTCCTGAGGCAGCGGGGGGCTGTTGCTGGGTCTGTTCACTACAACTCCTCTCCTAATATTTAGTGAGGTGACTGAAGGAACGCCTTTACTCCCAAATGTCACAGAAGCCGGCTCATCACCAGGACATTAGAGATGCAAGGTGATGGAGCGGAAAAGATCTCACAAGTAAAGCAGCAAATGTAAACTTCACCCAGGAGTAACAGAAACAGTGGTGTCATAAACCATAAACTAGTGACAACTACTATAGATTATTAAATCACTGGGAATTGTTTTCAGTGAAGCGGAAACTGAACAGTTAAATGTATGACCTGTTTTTTTGTCTTGCAATAAATATCAGCTCATGCACACAAAGCCACATTTAAACTAGCAGCTAACAGAACCAACGTGTTCATATAATCAAAGGTGTGCAGGATGGAGGGGAGAATATTGGAGGAGAGAGAGATGAGAGGGAAGAAATAGAGGAGTGGAGGAAGGATACACTCTCTTCTCCATAGCCTCAGAGATTATTGTGTAGCTGAGAGAGAAGCTGAAGTCTGTTCAGAGCTCTGACTCACACAGTTTGAAATTAATAAGGCAAAAATGTAAAACCGATGCTGTTTGTACTGCAGAGATTTTGGCTTGACCTAAAAAGTGAAATTTCACAGCTCCTTGGGGCAACAAGAGGTACTGCCCTGACGGGTCAGCAGAAACTGGACAGGGTGTGAATTCCTGTTATTGGCCAGCATGACACTGGTACCATAACAGAGGCAGGAGGGTTGACACATTAAAGACGTCCTCCTCCACCCCACTAGTCCTGCTATCCAAGGAGGGAGAGAGGAAGAAGAGGGGGTGGATGAGGGTTTGAATATGAGAAAAAGGGGGGGGGGGGGGGGGGGGGTGAGAAAGTGTGTGTGAGAGAGGGATGTGCTCTTTGTCCCAGGGCAGATGGCTTCTTGTGTCCTACAGAAGGACCAGGAAGGAAAGCACAAAAGCGAGCTGAACAAAGGACTCTTTTGGACTCGGCTCTTTTCTGTGCTTTGAAGCTTTTTATACCACGGCGCAGTATAATGGGAAAGCAGGAGGGCAGAGCCGAACAGACACCGTGGGGGCCTGACTGTGCAAAACTGTGGGTACTTTGACATGAGGTGGACAGCCCAGACTCAAAACAGTGGACTCATCGCAGTACCCTTCACATTGACTGGTAAATAACTATACTGTACTGTCTGCTTCTAAAATTTATGACATGCCAAAAATTACAGGAAATTTAACATGAAACTCACCTGGAAACCACACTGCATATTTGGCAATGCAACACGATTGAGCAGAGCTTGGAATGTCTTGAGTCAAATCTATATTGTGTCCATATTTCATTTACAAAATCAACAAGATAAAATTATTGATCACCGTAAATGGTTCAAAGTCCTAGAATCAAATTCTTACATTGTTCTAATGGAAAAGGGCTTCATAAATGTGTACCAGTCCAATGGACTCTGAATGTTTTGAGTTTGAGCATGCTGTAAATGATGCAGGTACAGGTTACAATCTATTCCACTCATCATGCCAACCGGCATCATACTCAAAACCATGCCAAAATCTGAGAGGCAACAAGTTGCTTGACACATGACGCTGTTTCTCAAGGAATAGGGCAGTCTTGTGGACACTATGGCAACTACACCTGAACAAAGTGGGTGAGGCGTGTGAACTGAGAAAGTACAGACAAGGCTGCTGAACAGGTAGAGTCAGCTACCAAATCCTCTCTTACAGTAAGAGGCATCAAGGCACACAATGCCACATACCTGCGGCAACACACAACATCTACTCAATCAGGCTACACAATGAGCCTCAACACACAGGAACTCCAACAGACTGCTTCCATTGTTCCCTTGTGTGCAGCAATATATACATTACTCAAGGGATCAATGGAAATGTCTAGTATAAAACGAAGTTCTTGTGTGGATGTGTGTGCATGTTATCATCTAGAGGATGTGGTGTTACCCTCATGTCTTTGATCAGATGGTCAAATGCGTGGACATGCACTCATGTCTCTCTGTCTCTCTCACTGCGTTATTCAAAGCACAAAATAATCTGTACTGTAATCTGCATCTGTGCTGTCATATTTGTGCTGTTGGCAGGATAGCGCCTATGCTGGTATTTCTGAGTTGTACATTTTGTGACTGTGGTTAGGTTGTTCTATTTGCAGTGGCGATGACACACTTTGTCTTTGCTCTTTTTATGAGATGATGCCTTTGTTTGTTGTTGTTGATGACTGTTGTGCTTGTTCTGTGAGGACTGTTGTGTTTGCAGTGAGAAGGCTGTTGTGTTTGTGATTTGAGGGCTGTTGCATTTGTGCTGTGATCTCTTCCCAGATGATGTTTATATTATTTTGCCAATTAATCCTTTTGGCAGTCTTCACATTCTCCCTGTCTGTCTATCTCTGTCTCTCTCTGTGCATGTGTATTGTGTGTGACTGTGTGTGTATAGATTAATGTGCATGTATGTGTGTATATGTGTGTTTAAAAACTCATTATGTGTAAGGGCCTCTGTAAGACTGAGTATGTGACTGAAATGAGTGCCAATCACACTAGTCAGCGATGACTCAGTGAAACTCTCAGCTATGCCGCACAGGTGAAGTGCCAGGGAGTTCCACAGAAACTCCATTCACTCTTCCTTTTCTCCAGACAGAAACCTCACGGCAATCACCTGGGAATCACCAAAACAATGCTCATGTTTCCATGGCAACTATCACGAGTACACATCTCCCCAAGTGAAGTGATCCAGCTGTATAAACAACATTATATAACAGGGAGGATTACTTTTCAGCATAATTTTTAGCATAAGGGATTTTTTATGAACTCCATGAAGTACATGGAGGTTTATATTCCAGATTTTGACAGATAAGCACATGAGATTTCATTGAGTATACAGATGTTTATTATTATTTATGTAAGCACTGTGTAACTGTATGTACTGTAAGTAAAGGAAAATTGCAAGTAAAAAGGGAAACAAACATTGTTATGCATGGTTTGTATAGTACCATCATAATTATTCATACTGCTGAATGAATAGGAACAAAACCATTCTATAAAATAAGAAAATGTACATTTTTGAAAAATTTTCTGCCTAAAATATAAAATGTTTAACAACATCTTAACAACATTCCACAACCCCAGTCAAATTTTTCACAAATAGTGGATTTCTATTTCTGTTTGGGGTATGAATAAAAATTGAGTACATTACAAACCAGTCTTTGTGCTAGGTCTAAATTTAAGTTTGAAGTTAGGGTTATAAACAGACTTATTTGTCAGGAGCAATGCTGGGCTTATTTGATTAGCATATTTAATAATATAAACCCCATCACTCACAACACTTAAAATCTTTGACATATTTCTACTCAAGGCATTGCACAACACAACTAATATGCAGACCTAACTGAAACTAAAATTACGATCTAGTATCCCAAAATTAAATGGGGCGATTCTTTCCAGACTGAGAAGTAAGCATCCCATAATTACTATCTGGACAGACTACAGTAACATTGCATTCAGTGAGTAATACCATAATCTGACCACTAGGGTGCAGCCAGCACATGGCTGCCAAAGTCAGTCATATTACAGAGCTAATTCTAAGACACTGTTTACAAGATGGAGGACATAATAATTTGTCTTTCATCCAAAGGGGGCTTTGGAAATGATTTGCTAATAGAGTCTGTGGAGTGAGGGAACGTTTTGCATAAAAGCCAAAAGGTAATGATGGAACAGGTGGTAGGCAGTGTGTTGCTGCATTTCCTGTGTTACTGCTTACATGTTCCTGGACCTCTGGTCATATTATTTTTTAAGTCACACTGTGGAAAATAGTTGATTGCCTGAGCAATACTTTGTTAAATAAGCATGTAAGAAGAATAATTCAAGCAGGCTCTAAATTCTCCAGTGTTGTGAAAAATGTCAATACAATCTATACTGTCAATACTATAAGATCTTGCAACAAAATTCACTTCTTAGACGTGAAATATTTGTTTCTAATACTATTTTAAATAATATTTTGATATATCTCTGTTGTTGACTGGACTTGCTCACTGGTAATAAGAAAGACCATGAAAATGTCTCTGACCTTCTCCATCACATAGCAGGCTTGGATTGATGCAGGCATAATTGGCTTAGTCACATAAAATTTACTGATGTGTCCTGGAAATTGTATTACTTTCTTTTATTTAGTGCGATACTTTCTGTCTTAATGAATAGAAAGAGGTGGTCTAATTTGTTCCTTTTTTCCGATGGCCTCTAAAAGAAGTTCCTGTGAATTTAAGTGTATTGCGGAGCTGCTGCCCATGGGAGACAGCTTTTTTATTAGCCTTATTTATTTACTGGCAGATGCCCTTATCCTGGGTGACTTGCTCGGCTTACGTTTTCACTTATTATCCATTTGTGCAGACATTTACCGGAGCAATTCAGGTCAATTACCTTTCTGAAGGGTACATGAGCAACTCCCCACCTGGGATTTAAACTTGCCACTTTCTGGTTACAGGCCAAGTTCCTTAATAGCCATGTCAATAATTCTGACTAAATAATGCTACAGCCTGAGACCTCAGCTCTTTACTAGTGCCAAGCAGCATTCACATTTCCCTGTTCTCTGCTCTCCAGAAGGTAGTATTGTCTTGACCACTTTCCCACACTGCTGCCCCGTACGGCACCACCATGCACACGGTTAAGGTTAACAACATCAGAGGGAAGGTCAATATGTGCACAATGTTGGAAATGTGAAGAAAAAAATTACTTGGTCTGCCTTCTATTTGGTGGAGAACTGTTAGAGGACTCTTTTTAAAACTCCCAATACTAAATTTTTCATTATATTATGTCATTACACTATTTTAGAGTTAGATTTTAGTTAACATTACTGCACAATTTAGTCCACATTAAAAAAAATCATACATCTGGATATTAACTGAAACAGTTCAGATTGAGTACCTTGTGCAAGTATTTAACTGCAATGCCTGGAATCTGAACCCACATCTTTCTGGTTACAAGTGCATTTCTCTAAGCGCTGCATCAAACTGTCTCCCATTGTAGTGAGGCTACTGCAGTCAAATGCAAATTTTCAGTGAAATTTTCCAGTAGAATGCATTTAATTTGCATCCAGTTCAATCCCTGCTTTGGCTGATACCAGCCCCCCTGACTGTCCCAGCTATTTCTTCACACAAATTGCCCCTCTCTATTGCCAGAAGTGTCACTGTCCTACACCTGCCACAGATGAGGTGTCTGAAGTGCTCCTCACCTTGTCGTCCCGCTGGAACGTGACCCTCCTGGATTCGGGTCGTCCTCGGCCCAGTCTGTGCGTCACCTTGTCCCTCAGCAGGGACGTGTAGCCCACGTGCTCATAGATGGGGTTGGTGGTCATCTTGGAGATATATTCTGCAGCCTTGGTCTCAATGTATAGCGTGATCAGGGCATCCGTAACCAGGTCGTGGATCGACTCGAACCTCTTCTCCCCGACAAAATGCTTGCCATCGTAGAAGAGTCTGTAGTTGAGGGTTTGATTTGCAAACCTGAAGACAGAAAAACATCAAGCTAGTGAGCACCCCAATGTCTCATGTATCTGTATGTGTCTGTCTATTTACCCAGCAGGGACAGTTATCATTGCAGCCCAATACTCAACAGTCAGGAGCATGTGATAAATATTTGCGCAGTTGGCGGCTTTAGACACAGCAGTATCAGTGCAGAGCAGAGACAAAGCTTTGTGGGAACATTCTCCTCCAAGATGCCTGCACTAAAGAAATTTCAACAGATGCACACCTTCCTGAAGACTTAAGCTAGAGGACAATGTGTTATAGTGCAGCAGGTACAGTGTGTGTATTGGGGAGGGCAATACCTCAAAGCCAGCGTGTAGGTGCCTGGCTGCCTCTGGCTCTCTCGAATGAGGTAACCCCCTTCAGCCCCTCCCAATAACTCATCTGCACGCTCCCGGGAAATCATGGCATGGAACCTGAGAGAAAACATTCACTTATTAGATCGGAGAAATCTCACTCCATTTTTCTTTTGGATCCCTTGAGCTTTTTAGCTCTTTCTCTTTCACCCAAACATGCATACACATACAGAACACATAAATTGTACCTTCAACCACACTAAAGACTAGCTATACATCACACCCACTCACACTAACAGTAGACAGATTATATTTAAAAACAATAAACCGAAAGATAATATGATATGCCATCTTATACTCACTCTCTGCCGTAGTACTTTGGTCTGTTCTCCATCTGAAATTAAAGAAAATTTAACTGACAGATCATGTTTAGCTATAATATTCTGCTCAGCGCACAGTGACACTCTGCAAACCTTGCGAATCCTAAGGTGAGAATGTCCTCTGAAGCTTTAGTTTACTATGAGGATCTTAAGACAAAGAAGATATATCCCACTGACTGACAGTCAGTTTTCCATACTAACCTCCTGAGGACAAGTGATCCTCTTGGGCCGAGGTGCTTCCTGCTGCAGCTGGTACACTGTGCAATGCAAACAATGACACACTAACTTACACACTCTTCAGTACAAGCAAGGACACAATAACTGACACAATGTTCAATACAAGCAAGGACACACCAACTTGCACACTGTTCAATACAAACAAGGACACTAACTTACACACTGTTCAATATAAACAAGGACATACTAACTTACACACTGTTCAATACAATCAAGAACACACTAACTTACACATTGTTCAATACAAACAAGGACAAACCAAATTGCACAATATTCAATGAAACAAGGACACACAAACCAACATTCTGTTCAATACAAACCAGGACACAACAACTACCATTCTGTTCAATACAAACAAGGATGCTTGAACAAGCAACAGTAGGTGTAGTATGGGGCTATCTGAATGAAATCCAGCTGATTGTTTTCTATATAACCTTGACTCTCCAACTCTATACTCTTTCTGTTTGCGATGTGCAATGTCACTCATGTCCAAACAAATCCCATTAGTGGTGATAAACAACAGACTAATCTAATTCATGCTTTATATGACAGGGCCCATATATTTCAGCTTCAGCCTCTCAGAATGAATGTTCTACATCAAGCACCTTTAGAGGTAATTCAAGTGTTTTCACACAGACACACACACACACACACACACACACACAGTAACACTGACCCAGGATGTAATGGATCAAGAGACAAAAGGTTTCAAGAAGTAATCTCTTAAGATGTAATCAATTACAATGATCAATACTTCAAAGACATATTTTACATGCACAAGTTTGCCCAATGAGACACAGTCAATGAACTTGTCTGTTTCTGTTTATTGTGTAAAGAGGTCTTGCTTCTGAGAAGCTGGAAAAATCACAGAACCTGCAAAACCCGCTGTCATTTACCTGTAAAGGACCAGCACTGTGCACTTCAATGAAAACACAAAATAATTAAATTCTTTTTGTTCCAAGAGATGTGATTGACCTCATGGCTAAAATTACTGTGCACTTCAGTAAACTGGTCTTAATAGAGCAGGCAATACACTATAGTTTTGTCTTTGAGACTATACTGTTTGTAGCAAGGAATATTGTTTTAGGGAACAAACAGCAGTGAAAGTAAACCTGTAATGTCAACATAATGAAAAATACTGTTGGCACATACATATAAAAATACAATGAGTAATAAAGTGCTATACCTGTTGTATTAACATTGCATACAAAATGAAATGTAAATAAATTATTCAAGGCTAACCATTTAAACTATGAAGCAAGCACAGTTGTGCACTGTTATTCTGACTTACATTTGATTTAGAAATTAGAGTGAACTTAACTTGATTGTAGGGTGTAACATGGTGGAGGAAGGTTTCATGGAATATGGTAAAGTGCAATGTGATACATATTTGTGTATGTATGTATAAATCATTACCCAGAATCCAGTAAAGCAACAATTACACTGAAATTAAGTGGTATCAGAGCTGAGAAGTAAAGTGCTACCATAATTAAATACAAGTAATACAATAAGCACGCATAATAACATAATAAAAACATTATAAAAGTTAAGTGCATTCCAAATACTGGTGGCAACGAACCGCTTGTGATCATTTGTGATTCATTTTGAATCTATAAGTATGACATACTTGGACCTTATGTTCCTTAAGTAGCAATTTAGTAAATGGGTGTTCTGACAGCTATCCCCCATGGTACTGCACATGAGAAACCAATAATTACATAAAACGTCTGTGTATCATAATTTGAGTGTTGCATCGTGCATTATGGTGAAATGAATATCAGGGCATGGCAGCGTATTGTGGAGCGTGGCAGGATTTACCAGGATGGTATGACACAGTACTGCTCTTGCCAACAGCTGGTCCTCCATGCAGGAGTGTGAGGGCTGCTGACAGTGAATCTGTGTTTTTGTCAGAGTGGCTCAAGCCTACCAGCAAAGAGCTGGACAGCAGCCACAAACATGACAAGGACAAAGCATGAACTAAAAATACCCCTCAGCTAGAGCAGTAGGGAAAGAGGGAAACTCTACATAACTCACAGGATGATAGCCAGTTCTGCAGGGCAGGTTTCTGCCGGATCAATGACGATATGACCTACCGATCAGCTGTAACACCCTGTATCCTTTTGGTGCCAAACGACTAAAAATGGGGCTGGACTCGGTTATCATAGAGATGGGAGGCCTTCTGAGAAGCCCAGCTCGCTACTGGATGAGTTTGCTGGTGTGCCAGTAGGGGGTGCTCTTTCTTATGGAGAAAGTAAATTCAATGCCTCTGTGTAGTGATGGGGGCATTGTGCCGTAGGATGTGCCATCCATCAGATGAGGTGTTAAACCGAGGTCCTAACTCACTTGGTCATTGAAGTTCCTATGGCACTTATTACAAATGCAAGAGTGTTCATTTTCAGTATTCTAAGTTCTCAGCCCTGCCACATAATCATTTCCCCTACAGTTAATTGGATATTTAATCCCTTTCACTTTCCATCCTTCTTCTAGCCCCTAGAAAAAGATAAATGAGTTCTTTGTTATAGACTGTGATTTAGACCGAAATAAAAATGTGAAAGGGAAAGAGCAATTGCAAATGGACATAACCTTGTGATATGCTTGTTTGCATTGCCTTTCCATGTGGCTGCTTCAGAATGAAAGCAAATGAAACATTGACAGAAGTCACTGCAAATGAACCTTGCTTTGCAGCCTGCTTTTTCACGTTTCAAAGCAATGGCCCTTAGCTATTTCTATTTTAATTGTGTGTAAGCCTTCTTCATAATAGGTTGACCTTCCTGGTTAAATAAACTAAGTATTCACAAATGGACAGTGAAAGTTTTGGAATATAAAATTGCAGAGGCCTTCTTAGCCCTTAGGCAACTTTAAACAAAAAAGACTGCCACTCAAAAACCTTTGGGGAAAATTGCTGTTGTATTCTTGAGCATGATGTCCTTATCAGAGGACATCCATCATAAAACATGCAGCCATCTGACAGGATACTAGGCAGTTTTGTAAGTCACTCCTGATAAGGGTGTTTGGCAAGTAAGCAGAGAATGTAATTTAATATTGAATACTTAGCTGCCCTGGCTTGCAACATGATCACACAGTGAGGAAAAAACATCTTTAATCCTATAAAGTTTTCTCCATTTCCTGAAATGGAAAAGTGACTGTTTTAGTCTCAGTAATCATAATCAAATGGCCAACCTCTTATGCCTGACTGACATAGGAAAAAGTATACCACTTACTGCATATTTATAGCTATTTGTATTGTGTTGACACACACCCTGATCCCAAGGGCAACAGTTCAGCAGGTTTTATAGGTGTAATATAATATATACCCACTAGGAATACATTATAAAAATTAATCAGATGGCTGCAACTGTACTTTATAGACGCTAGTTCAAGATGTGCTTTAGAGGTGCGAGTTGGAAACTGGAAAGGAATCCCTCCTTGGATCTCCAAAACTGTAGACCTGCAGGACTTCCGATCAACACACACAAGGGTTTGAAAAGGACAGGATAGAAGAGTATTCAATACTCACAGTAACACTTCCATATTGGTGGCTGGTAATCCTCCGGATCTGCAAACAACACAGGACACTGGTTAATCTGAGCAGGCCTGGATGAGAAGTGCTCAGTGAAGCCTTACAACTAAAATCTCACTGTATATCTGACATACATCTGCTGACAGATTTCTACAGATAAAGAGGAACATGCAGTCTGATTATACAATTTTTTAAATTAAATAAACCACTTACTGAGTAGTTTGCTAGCTGTGACTCTCAAATTGCATTTTTTTTTTTTTGCTTTTTTCCCTTTTTCAACCTTTTTGGAAATGTCAGTTGTACTACATTAGACTTGAGCCTCTGCAACATCCTTTATGCTCTCACACAGGAGCACTGAAAAGAGACTAACACAATCCTCTTGTGCACTTGCCCACCACCAACAGCTATTTTTTCAAACTACACATCCCACAGTGCCCCACAGCTGAGTGCACATCGACTGGAGGACAGGCACAGCTCCAATGACAACATCCAGTGCATTTGCAGGCACCTCACCAGCAGCCGCAGGGTGCCAATGCATCAGGCTGAGGGAACCCTGGCTGACGACACCTACCCTACCCTGCCAGAATGGAGCCAGCTGTGTTCCCCTGCCACAAACTCCTTTCCCCTGCCACAAACTCCAAACAGCCTTTGTCAGTAAATGACACACCACTGGATGACCAGGCACTGTAGAGCAGAATGGTCTGGAAGGTCTGAAGACTGCTTGTAGATACAGAGCACAAGCCTTATTTATCAATTCTTATTACATTCAACCAAACTCTTCCTCTGGGTTTCAGTCTCAAATTAAAGTGCAACATATCTTTTGAAGGCATCCATAGATGATTATGAGGGACTGGAGCTGCTGACATCACATCCAGCATAAAAGCAGGTCCTTCAGGCATTGGGACATGTTGCATATCTTACTTATGAATGCTCCCAGACATAAATCTCAGTTAGAATACTAAAACTGAGTTGAGTGGGCAGAGACGTCTCTCTACCCAGACAGATGTCTGACTTAGGGCCTTGGTATAGAAAGTTCTCTATCTCATCTTTTTTGAAGGAGAGGACAGGAGTGAAATAAAATGTGGCACTTAAAAGGACAGCACACATTCAACAAGCAGGTGGGTGCAGCTGTGTTTCCTTGGCAGAACAGAAATGGCTCAAGCCTTCTTTCTGTGACCCAGCTGGCCTCACTTGGCTTAACAGAGTAACATTTGGATGTGTTAAAATCCCAGTTACATTCACACATTTGACGCAATAGCTGTTAGGTTACACACTCATGAATGGTGATCTGCTTAGAAGCTCAATATGCAGAGCACCTGGAGAACCTTGGTCAGCTACAGTAGCAAGGCCCCAGAGTCAAAGCTAAACGGTTTCCTCTTCCCTGAAATCAAGAACCTCCTGCATTGTGTCGTCAGGGTACGAGGGAACAAACTTCTCAGAATCTGCTTGGAATAATGAAAACACCTTGCTCTCCCTCAGCTTCCTTCAGACAAAAGTTGTTGTGAAATCTCTCTATTCTTTATAGTGGCAACGTTTTGTAGCAGTTTAGGTGATTCAAAATGTTGCAACCACCAGTCAGAAGCCATAAAACAACTATTAATTAAGCTTAATCACTGAACAGGATGATACATAAAATATTTGGGTGTTAGTCTGTCTGTTTCCCATTTCACCAGCTACCGTGTTTCAGTGTAGGCTATACTGTACTATTCCATTTAAAAAAACAATTAATTAAAAACTAACACAAATGAATAATTTTGCTAATTGCTAGCTACTGTGGTAACGTTTCTTGCATAGCTTGCGCAGATTACTCTGAAACAATTCAAGTTTAGCTAGCTGGCCCAGCTATTCCTGGTTTAGGGATTAATGTGAATGATCCTAAATATAAAAATGCCCACTTACTGGATTTCATTGTGGAAGGAAATGGATCGTATGTCATGGCAAACATCTTACAAGAGGGTAATACAAATTTGCTTGTAACTTTAGATGTACATTCTTAAAATAATAACAGTACTGGAATACCTAATGATACATTTGGACATTTCAAAGACATTGAAAACATCAGCATTTCGACATACATCTTAGAATACTACTACATAAATTACAAGCTTTTCCAGCAAGAATATTCATAGCATGAGACACTTTGAACAATTCATCATAGCAACGTGCAACAAAATTGGCCCCTGCAAAACACCTCTACACCAAAGCACACATGAAAATGGCTAACTTTCCCTTCTCCATGTGGGACAGACATGCATGTCAAGGGCCACAAGGACACACAATTACACACATGGGAGTCCCTGAGAAGACAGGAACACAACCTGTGACAGAGTGAGAGTGTGAGCGATCGAGGCGTAATGACTGTGTGTGGATGCAGATGCAAGAGGCCCCAGTCCCTGATGGATTCTTCTGAAGTGTTTCATGCTGTCAGCAATTTGAGACTACTGGGAATCAGCACATTTCCACTTTACTGCCAACAGTACCTCCAGCGGGGAGTTTCTAAAACTGTGTTATGAGACAAGACAAAGCCCTATGTTTCAATGAGATGTGACATGCACTGCGTACAAATAACACAGCACGTGGGACGTGCATGGAGGACATCTCATCAACAGCGCACTCACTTACGCAAAGATGCAGACACTGCACAAAGAAAACACATGAAACACGATCACTGCTAAAGTAGAACATGCAAAATAGGAAAAAAAATTACACTTGTTTTAAAGTGTGTAGCTCATTAATATTTCCTTTGCAGTGCAAATGAATTTACTACTAGCAGCACAGTCTAATGAATATTAATGGTTCTGTGATTCTGAAAAATGTTACAGTTTCTTGGTCCTCAGTAATAGATTATACAGTACAGAAGTGCTCGTCCTTCCAGTCAGCACACACTGTAATTTTTATCAGTCTGTTTCAAAGAAAATAATTGTCTTTTCACATGAGAATGCTTTGAAGGACACAAGTGAGCTCATTCCTGCATTTTTAGTTCTAATGAATTCATGCATAAAGCTTCAAGGTTGTATTACTGCACAGATAATTAGTTTTCTAAATAAACACGTTTTCTAAATTAGAGTCGAAACATCATTGGTTTCTACAGTAAGTAGGAACCATAATAGGTAAAGAAATTACTTTGCCCATTACGCTGCCACAAAAGACTCTCCTTAAAGAAGCTCAAGATGTATCATTATTACTGTGGAATGTGTTGGCCTTTCATTTTCATTGACTGAAATATGATTAGATTGATTTTGGACATGAGTGATCTGTTACTGCATTCCCCTGGAGCTCTGTCACTTTGACTCCGGTCTTAAAAACATTCAGAATAAATTATTCGGCCGCAGCTCATTTGGAAAATGTGATTTCCTCTGGTCACGTGCCAATTTCCCCCCCTCTTTCTTTCCCTCTTCTTGTTCAGTTTAATTTCTGAAGCCGCTACAGCAGTTATTGTGGAGTAGGACTGTCGGGGATGTTGGCTCCCAGGGCTGTTTCCCCAGAGCAGACGGTTATCAATTCCATTGCATTACTGAGCTGTCAGGAGCAGGTGATAAAATCGTTTCTGCTCCCGAAACAGGAATATCAGCGCACAACAGATCTCAGCTCTGCAGAAACATTCCCATCTGCCTTGTGTGCAAGCATGAAGAAATACTCCTTAAAGACTTTCCTACACACTTAAATACTGCACACGCTTCCCAAAAATAGAACACGACTAGAATTAGTGGCTTGGAGGGGGAAGATCTCATGGCTTGTTCTGCAATACAGCGCATTGCGAAACTCTGTGCCTTCCACGAACATCACCATCCCTGCCTTCCATTTGTGTAGCAGCCTGACTCAGGCACTGATGCCTGTCAGTGAATTTAGCTTCACACCAGACTAACTCTGTGTCAGGCCTGTCTGAAGTGGTGTGTCACAGCTTCTGTCTGCAAGAACAACACTCACTTGGCTGCTTTGAAACAGCTGACATGACAGTGGCTGTTAAAAGCTTGACTGTTTTAGCTGCCTGTTAATGGTTTCTAACTGCACATGCCTGAGAGATATTTGTCGGACTGAAGCCTAGAGAGCAGCTCTCTCTAACATACGCAGACACGGACAAACAGCTGATCCTCTGCATGTAGGATTATAGAGCGCGGGTCCCGTAGAGAGGCCATCTGTGGCCTTACAGTGATATGTCACGGCATGTTAAACTGAGTGTGTTCCGCTCTGAACAGACCTGTCCTGATAATGACGCACCTCTCCACTTCCTGTTTACCTACGCAGTGCGAGATCCAGAAGAGCAAGACAGTGCAGGGACTCTCAGTGTGCCTCCCCTTGCACTATTTAATCAAGCCATGCCACTTTGCAAGAAAAGGGACGGTGTTAGCCAGGGTTTGTCACATTTTCAGTTTTTTAATCTTGATGTTCCTACATTCTTACTTTACCCACCGTGACTACCTAACCCACGACTTTAGCTAACCAGATTTCTGGAGAACACTGACTAGCCTACCCCCTGAAAGACAAGATGAGGAATGAAAAGGGGAGGAGAGGAAAGAGGGTGAAGGGCCTGAATGATGTGACGGCATGTGAGACTCTCTCTGACAGCGGCTGTCTGAGCGCTGCCTGTGTTAGTTAGAGGGTAACCCGTTCTGCCCTGATCTAACCGTCAGGATTTGTGATGAATGGCAGCACACAGCATGTCTGCAGCCTTGATTAATAATGCATGCAGAAAAGACAGATGCATGATGCATTAAACGGCACCGGCCACAGATGCAGCTTTATCACTGTTGTAAGGCACTCCTTCCAAATCAAACAATGCCATCATTTCTGTCTTTCTGGATAAACCTCCTACAGCACAACTCAAGGCACTGAGCTGGGTGTGCGAGCTTTCGCTGATGCAGCAGAGCACCTCTCTCTTTCGTACACTTGTGATGTGGTACTCTCACATCAATCTATAGACTCATTTAGAATTACTTGCACAATGTCTGCTGCAAAGGTAAGGAGAGAATGATCACTTTAAGAGGGGTTTCGGTCAAACTGCTGCGGTGTTTTGTCCTTAACTGACAGCAATGAACATAAACAAGGAGAATTTTTTTAACAGCTTCACATCATGAGATGGCATTCACCTGAAATAATCAAAAAAGGCTTATGAAATGGGTTACTGAAATAAACAACGAGCCACAAAGATTAAACTGGATTTCTCCCTAAGTGACACGTGCCCTAAAATTAATATGGACACAGTGGAACAAAAATAATTTGGGGGATTTAATAGGAAGCGTTCCAGCTTGTACTGAAGTAATCAGCTCAAAATACATCTGCCGAATGGTTTTCTCTCCTTGAAATCTCACTCAAATATTGCTGTAATTGCTTTTTGGTGATGTGGGAATACGGTACATGTGTACAGGTGAGACAATGTAAACCAGATAACTATAAATTGCGCAGTGAATAAACTGTCTTGATAAAATTGCTTCCGTAATACTGAGTGAAACCAATGACCAATTTTAAACAACGTTTTTTTCCGAAATATGAATGAACTAAAGCATATAACTGACAGTCATGTGTATTTCATGCTGGTTCTGCAGTGAATAAAAATCCTTCTTAAAACAGCAAAGATGAATAATTTCAAAAAACAAAAGAAACACAAAACACTGATAGACAGCGTGCTTCCTCTCAGCTGTGTCTGTGTGTTTGTGCACAGATAAAGCCGGTTCAAGTGCCCCCCCCAGTCCAACCGATACATATCCCTGAATGTGAAAACAAACTGCTAAAAAGAGAAGCCAATTACAATGTAAGCTTTAGGTTGTGGACAAAACCCAAGAGCTGTGGAGCTGTGGTGGAATAATTTAACTCTGAAGAACGGTTGGTCTGGCTCTGTTCCCACGACTGTCCTTATAGCAGAAGAGAGAACAGCATATTCTAACAGTAATCTCCAGCTTCCTTTCCAACAGTCACAAGCTCTCGCTATACAATACTGACTCACTGCACGCCCCTCCATTACGCAATTCACATCCCACTATATGAAATCCTGACTCTTATAGTATAAACTGCTTACTAAAACAAGACTAAAACATTTTCCATTGCACAATGATCTCTTGCTAAACGCGATGATCTTCTTGCTGACCCATAAAGACAAAGCACTTTCCAGCAAACATACACTCACACAAACTCAATTTTGCATGGCTACAACAATCCATAATTCACTTTCTATTCCCTCCATATGAAAGCACATATAACATTTAGGTGGTATGATGGCACTACAGGTATGGAACCAAAAATGTTTGTAGGTTCAATTCCCAGGCACAGCCCTGCAGTTGTAACCTTGAACAAGGACCTTAACCAAAATTGCATCAGTAAATATTCATGTGTATGTACAAATGTAAGCCATGTAAGTAGCTCTGGATAAGGCCGAGAAAATAAATCATACTCTTGACCTAAAAATCACTCCTTCCCAGTTATGATGATGATCAAATGGATGAACCAAATACACAGATGGTCCTCTACAGAAATGTTTATAAAGCTATCAACCAAAAACTCCCTAAGTGCCCTTTCAAGCTGCAGTATTTGTATTGTAAAAGTGTTACCATTATTCCAAAATGTTACAAATGGGCTCTGCATTTACATATTTCTGAAAAGGAATGTTTCTTCATATTATTTTTAATGTCATTGACTTTCTGATGGTGAGAGCCGTATTGCTGCACGATTCTACCACTATCGCTGGAGCATTTGATACACCTGTTTCCACGGTAACAGTGGCAGAGCAGAAAGCTTTGGCTCTTGTCGACGTTACACAGAGCACACACTCATGGCATGCAGGAATTTTACTTGGGAATGGCACTTATAATTTCGGCCCAATCATAGCCAAGCATCTCCTGGGTGGGACATTTTATTCTGTCAGTGCACCCTGCTGTGGGCGAAAGACTCGAAACCTGCATAATGCCTCTTGCACTCCTGTCATTTCAGACCAAAAGGAAAGACACACTCTCATTCTTTCAGCTTTGATGTATTTGGGCCATGATGTGTTTGCTACTGATACTCAGAGAGAGGGAGTTTATATGTATCTCATCGTCACCCTATACAGAAAAAACAGAACAGGACTCTCCCATGGGAGAGACAGCCGCGGGTACTGCACACACAAAATGGGTGCCACACTTCTCAATGTGTGTCATGAGCACATAGCCACGTACATTCAGTCTCCATTTGTGCTCAAACCCAGGAGTTTGTATTCCTGACCTGAGTTCACTTCCAGCTTCACAGCAGTGTCATTTGCATAACACACTTAAGCAAGTGTTACTTTTTGTTATGCACACAACAGTATGAGTTAACGATCACTGAAATAAACCTGAAAAATAATCTGTTACTAATGGAAAAATTGAATACACAGGAACTACAGACAATTCCCTGTAATTGCACGGCTCTGAATTAATTTTTTGTTGATTGCATTAATCATTTAGACTATGAACATAACAAGGATGCATAAATTCAATGAAGTAAAATGACAAAAACTGTCTGCATGCATATGGAACTAAACATTAGTGCTTTGAATTTAAAATGGGTTTGATTTCAGTCAAATGTGAAGATCAGAGTGCTTCACAGACTGCATACCATAGATACAATATTAATTCTTGTGTTAACATTAAATGGAACAGAAATGAAGCTTTGGCAACAGAAGTAAATCACCAGAGCAACAACGGCGGAAAAAATCAAATTTGATAAAACTATAGTTGATCTTCACAATATCCTAATGTCCTTATGGAACACCTTACAGTTACATAGGTACAGTAAGGTGTTATACAAACAATGTGCTCACGAGAGGATGAAGAATAAACTGAAAAAATGGTGAAGAACAAAGATGAAACTTTCCTCTCAGCTGCCTGATGGACAGCAATGACAAATGTTAAGAGCAAATCTACAAGCTACACTCAGAAATGATTGTACTGAATGAGATAAAGAACGAAATAACTCATTATAAAATGCATAGTACCCTAGCCTGTACATTTACTTTGCATATCAAAAGGCACACTGTCAGTACACACAAGTATAACAATGCAATAAAAAAAACAACTGCAGCAACTGCAGAACAACCAAAGTGAACAATGCAATTCCAAACCTACACAGTGAGTGAGTACCATAGTTAGGTATAATGAAGACAATCAATACCGTTATGCCCTATGGGAAATCCCTCTTTTCTTTTTGCCAGCATTTTCTCTTTGGCTGGGGTGTGTTGCGCTAATTCTACAGTGCTGCTTGTGTGCAGAGATTTAGAAGAACAAGTATAATTGACCTGGAGTTTAGACCATGGTTGTCACATAACACACATGCTGTATTCTGCATTTTTTTAATCTTCTTTTGTTGCTGAGTTTATATTTGCAGCCCTGAAGCACCTAGTGTCATGTATCACTGCCTGGTACTATTGTTTCCTAAGGCTGGGTCATTTTTGTACCCGCTATTGGGTCTACTTGGTCTCTTGCGATGGCACTGTCGCAAAGAATTACCTCATGCAACACCAATGGAACCATGTCCCACAGCATAAACACTGTCCTCTCACAGCTGTCTTTACTAATGGAACCAATGTGCACATACAGGGTTAATTTTATCATTGACTTTTAAAGGACAAATAGCTGAACACAGCAATATCTACACTGAGCTTGAGGGCTAATATGAACCACAGATACGTGCACATATTCATTTCTGGCTCCTATGTAAGAGACATGATTATTCTAATGTTGCTCCTGCTCAAATAATGCTCTACTAAAATAATGATACCCTTGTGACAACCACTCAGTCCTTGGCAATGTTACTGCCTATAACCCCTGATAATTACATTGGGGCGCAACACAAATGGCAGTCCTCCATACCACAATACGTAAATACTTTCCTCTTAAAGAAGCAGTGGTCAAATAATAAATCTACTAGTTCAGCAGCAGATCCGTGTGAGATAATCTTTTCAAAATTATATGGTCACCACATATTACACCAGCTCAGAATGACTGTCTTTTGGCTCCTCTCTGATGAATAGCTGAGTCTGTCCTTGGGAACAGGGCTGCATAGATCTGTATACATAAAACAAACCTTGACGAGGGGCAGGCACAGGGAGAACATGGAGAGACTGTAAGATAACCATAGCAAAAGCATAAGAAATGAAAGGAAAGACATGGGAAAACACGCTAAACTAAAGCCATCTTATGCAAGCAGGATTCACTGCAAACAAAATGGCAGCACTGTATCAGAGGTTTATGTCTGTAATCATGTTCACCCAAATGTCCCACAAGCCATGCCAGAATTACTTAAATGCAATTAATTTTGCCTACACAACAAATACCAAAATATGCATTTCTAATGGAAGGCTCCTGCGAAGCAAATGAATAATGTAATGTAATCATTTCCAGCCCAGAGGCAGAGACTATGGACAGGTATAAATCCACAGTAACACTAGTTGTGGGACTGCTGTTTGCATGGCTCAAAACAAATAGCTACTCTCTTTTGGGGAACAAAAAAGTTGCATGTAAAAGGTATCTTAAAGGACATTAGTCACACTTGGATTACAGAGACTGAAATTGTAAAGTGCCAGGGGCATCACAGAGGCAGTGCAAAGGGGCTGGCAAAGTCCTCTGTTGCATGTAGTTCATCACATTCTGGTCTTGTTTTGCAGGGTGCGATTTTTCTCTCCACATCTACATCTGGGATATTTCCCAAGTATGTAATAAACCCTTTAACTGAAATCCAAGTGTGGTCACTGCAGGGGTGAATGAGGATGTGAAATCTGCAAACTGTGAGGATCAGAAATCAGACGCAAGGCTTGCTTTCAGAGTCTCTCCCTTTTCTTGTTAAGTTTATTTCATACCACACAAAAAAACCTCAAAATCTATTCCTAAATTCTCTTCTCTTAAATGAATTGCTTACATTATATAATAAATGCAGATAATATTATACTGTGTATTAAAATTCACTTGCATTTTCTATTGCCATCTGGGAGAGGGTTTGTTTGCTGGTGTGGAGAGGAAGGGAGAAATCATGAACATGGCTGGTTTGGTCTCTGATCCACCTCCCATGCAATCTCCCCCTCAGTAAACAGTTCAGCAGATTAAAGAGATAAAGAGGGCGAAGGTGTATGAGAGGCAGACAGGTGTGACAAGTGAAACTGAGAGACTAGCACACATAATGCAATACTTAACTGGCCTCACAGACTTAAAGAGCAGCACATGAGAAGTACTCTGAGAAAGTTACTCTTATAATTTCACATGTCTACATCAATGGGCCATGTGTCCAATCAGCCAGTGCATATTTTGTCATATACAGTATGTTAACCTGGCCATGGACCCAGAAATTTAATGCCATACTTAAAGCTTCCGATGAAAATAAGGTGTTGTTTTCTATTGTCACAAAACAGGATAGCACCTTCCATTCATTTTTTAATGAAAGCATCAGTACTGTATACACATAAAGCTTAATAAAACTAAAAAGACTTAACACTTTCTATGTAAATAAATACTTACTCCTTTAATTATTGACTAAGAAACTTGATGTGTAACTTGTCTCACCTTGTAAAGCTTGATTAAGCTCCCTGGCACATCTTCACATGGCCCATATAATTGGGCTGATGAGGCAACTGATAATTTAACAAAAGGAAAGCCATAGCTAATGACAGTCATGATGGGTATGTCTTCTGACCCAAGCACATCTCTCCGACTTGCACCACAGATGTTTGGTTATATCGATCATATTGTTATTCCATCCTTTTCATTTCAAGATGTGGTGACAGATTCCTGGATCCTGTTTAGAGCCAAGCACCTTGCACCAATGTGAAACTTCATCTGCGAGTTGTTTGAATGCATTGGATCTTTGGTGAAGCAGTGTGGTGTGATAGATAGGAGCAGGGCTTGTATCCTAAAGGTTGCCAGCTTGATCTCCAAATGGGGTATTGCTATTGTACCCATAAGTAAGGTAATCAATACTAAGCTGCTTCAATAAAACCAAATAAACGGACAGTGTTTAAAATGTATAAGCTACACAAGTAGCTCTGTATAAGAACATCTGCTAAGCAAATAATGTAATGTAACCCTTGCAAACATGTATTGAATGAATCCAATTCACTCCCTATATCACAAACAGACTTGAAATCTGGGTTGTGTTCATGAGTGAATAACCTTTACTGAAATACAGCCATCAGAAAATCTTGACTTTTGGCCACTTCTCCATAATACTGCAACGCAAACAACAATTGCAAATGAATCATCAAAATACAATTACTCGTGAGAAGTATTTTTGTAGTCAGAAAAGAAGAACACAGCCTTTGTGAGCTGCCTGGGTTGGTCTGCTGTCATGCAGATCGGTAAAGCTTGATACCCAGAGAAACACACTTTCCCCTTCAGAGCTGGGCAGTGATCTGAAAGGAGAGGCGCCTGCCTGTCCAGTGGTAAAGCCAATTATGAGCGCTCCCGCAAAAACGACCGCTCTCAAACCGAACTTTACTCAGTACTGGTCTTGCTGAGACTGATCACATCTTACGCTGGTCGGAGACAGAGACCTTATCACGGTTAATATGAGGCGAACGAAAGCTTCAAGGGGCAAGATATTCCATTATCCAATAACACCGTGCACAGACATGGGACACTGCAATCAGGATTTACACCACACCCGTGCGCAACATGTATTGATAAATGCGACAATTTTTCCTGACACTGTTTTTTCGTGGATTGGCTGATCTCGAAATCCATGGTCAATGCACATATATGGATTGTCAAATTCCATTAGAAGAACTATCTCAAATACATACACAGCAACTGGATGTATCATGCAAAACTGTATGTCACCACACCAACAGACTTAAAGCGTGCATCTACTTTATAATGTAATCTTGTTGTATAAGCAATACGTTGCATGCCATTCATACTGTGCCATTCATATCTGGAAGTAGGTACCTGCAACCTGGGCATTTCAGCTCTCGCTTCATAAACGAAACGTGTAACGACTTAAGTAGACATTTTGATTTTACAAGCACAATTGAATATTTTGCAGGACATTCACCAGAGGAGACAGAAGAACCCGACAAACTGGAGTTACTCGATGCTGCCATCGCGCTCACCCCCGTCTCTAGCTCGGTTACACGAGGATGGTCCAGATGCGTTCGCGGCGGTGTTTTGGTGGTAGTTCCATCTCACTGCAATTCCTTCTCATTGGCTTTGCGAGAAAAAAAATGCAGAAGCACTTGTTTTGCAATGCAAACTCAGTTCCTTTTTGATTTAAGCACTAGTATATTCCGCCTTCTCTAACATTACGCTGTGGTTGGATATGCGTTTATGTCGCATTTACTGGTATTCTGACAGCCGCGTTACCTTTACATTAGGTAGCTATATTCAACAGAAAAAGTCTAGCTAGCTAACAAGAATGAATAAAACAACGTTCACTTCGTCTTCTGTGAAAATGGGACATTTTTCACTAGTTAAGTGTATCGTATGTAAAACATGAGCGACATAAGCTTTCGCCATGTTGAATTAGAAGGAGTTACTGTATCATTCCATGTGCCACTTCAGGACTCGTAATAAACAACACTGTATTGCGAGGTATACGCCTTCTTAAAGTGGACGTGGTTGCTTTCACGTGGGATTTGGGTTGCGCTGGAAATCACGCGTTTGAACATGCAGAATTCTGCTGACTTCAAACAAGTGACCGCCAACATTGCTTCCATTATAACTTCACTTTGTGGTGTAGGCCTACTTCTGAATAACCGTCTGCATTCTTTAATAATAAAAATATAGGCTGGCATTGAATGATGCTGCAAGTTTTATCCAGGTCGCTACAAATGTTGAGGCTGCTACACGTATTGCACTTTTTTGTCGCAACCATGTGTAGGCTATGCATTTTTAATCATATCAGTATGATTTAGACACACAATTTACATACATATGATTATTTCACGAAATACGACACAAGCCATCTTTTAACGCAACTTGATTTTTCCTGAACATATGATGAGATATTTCTGCCCTCTGTTGTTCGATACGGATCATTGCAGACTTTGTGATGCCTATAAGGAAGAGTATCAGTTGTTAGACTGGAGCCTTTACCTCCTTGATATTGGTCATGAAACCATGGGTGAGGCGAGTTAAAAAAACGAAACCAGCGACCTTTTGTCTCATAACCTGCATGGGGCGTGGAATCCTCTGCTAGCTAGCATTTGGGTATTTTGAAGAAGTCTATGTTGAACACATTACTTGACAGTCAATTTCACTTTTTATGTCAAGCGGCTTTTCAACCCGTATCAATTTGCATTGGAAGTGCAACAGTTTAAAATAATCGTAACATTGTAATAGTTAAATGTACCACACGACACTCAGATATCAAGCAGAGGGCTTTTTAGGCCGCCTCTCAGACCACTAACTTGTACATCAGACTATCATTCTGGGCTAGGAAAAGGCTCTGTGAGAATAATTGCCAATTTGACCTTTTCTGTCACTTTAAAGTATAAGCCAGCCCTGTGCAGTATAGGCCTTTGGAAACACACACACACAACTACTGAAAGAATATATCATACAGGATTTGTTCCACTACCAGATCAAGTTGTTAGAGAATGAGATACAGGGTATGCTAGCTATTTAGTGCCATTAGATGGATTTAGGAAATGGAAATGCATTATTATATAGTTAGCTAGTAATATAATCATTCATTTTAGAGTAAATGTTGTTAGCCAACAGGCTACCATCTGTTTCATGTAATTGTTTCACTAACTATTTGTTTACAACTAATTATCATACAATTGACTGTTACTTAAACGTTTGGAGGCTACAGGTTTCTGTCACAGCAAATGACCTGTCTGTGGCGTTTCTTTATATTGAGGTACTGTAAGCACAGGTCACCTTCTCGTTAACATGTTCAATACAAACAACTTTGAGCACAAAACCTAATAGCTAACTCTCGCCTATAAATTACTAATACACAGCGCTCACTGATTCTCTCTGCTTGCCCCTGCTGAAGACTATGTAGAAAACGCACTGCTCACTGAAACTGCGCAAGTAATGCGCAGATTTGATACCTTTAAAATTGTTCAGCAACATCTCGCCGCACCGCGTCTCGCACAGGGATGTCACATGACTTACGTTGAGAAATCATATGACTGCACAGTGCATTCAAAGTGCGTCTACACTGAATTGCGCAGAAGTCGGTACCTCACCGGTCTACTATTGGGGCTGTAGAAGAGAAGGAAAACGGGATTTACAGGTAGCTAACTACGTAGCTGAGCTGGCCACTGTATTTTAGCTTTGTAACTACATGAAAAGTAGTCTTGCTTGGGCGACATTAAAGTTAGCTACCTAGCTAGCTATAGGTAAATTCATATTAGCTAACCACATACTGCTTGCCAGTTTAACATCATAAGAATCCCAGAATTAGCATAGCTAATTAACAGATCTTCCAGTATGTTATATAGCTGGTTATTAGCTAAGAACTAACTCGTACTTAATCGTACGTAATTAGTTTTGTGTTGTGCTATTCTCTCTAATATCAGCTAACGTCAGCTATCGTATTTCACGATATTTTTGAGCCCTTAGACAGGGTTTCCCATTGGCAGATCTTATCTAGTTAGCTTGCTAGCTTTCAGCGTGGTCTGTTAAACAAACTAGCTATGTGTGAAAGAGATTCTTCGCAGTCTCTGTTTACCATTTTGGCGTGGCAGCGTGTCAGACCGGAGGTTATCCGTCTGATAGTATCAGAATGTTAGAAGTGCGCAAAAAATGAACAGA
Organism: Megalops cyprinoides; assembly: GCF_013368585.1. NCBI lineage: Eukaryota > Metazoa > Chordata > Actinopteri > Elopiformes > Megalopidae > Megalops > Megalops cyprinoides. The sequence goes on from NC_050592.1 coordinate 17,109,072, forward strand.
TTATTAGAAGTGTTGTTAAAGCTAGCAAAAAGAACCATGATGCAATACCTGTTATAAGGAACGACAACAAAAAAAATAATGTCGACATTTCCATTGTAGCTGTTTTCTTACAAAACATCGGCAAAGAGCACCGGTACAGACCAATCACTCGTGCAGACAAGCGGAATTATGAAACTTAGCAGCTCACATTGCAGTGTTTAGCTTGACAGGGTCAAACAAAGCATACTCACCCAGAATTCAATTTAGCTAGCTAAACAGTTTGTCAGATTGAACTGTGACAGGCATAAATGTTCCTCTGTTTTCTCCCCAGTCAGAATGCTGAATCAAACGCTGGGACTTCTCTTCCTCCTGTGGATCACTTTCCAGCCAGGGCAATCCAGAGGCTGTTCGTCTTTTTTCTGCCGCAAATCACTCCGGGTGAGCGGACGGAAAGGTCCGGATCCGGGGAAGCCCCTCTTTCTCACACCCTACCTGGAGGGTGGCAAAATCGACGAAGGTAAGCACATGCAAACCCCCTCCCCGGACGCTGCATAAACATCACTGCATAAACAAGTCAAGTTAATCATGTCAGCTATTTGAGAAATCAGATTCCTCCGTATTAGATCAAAGCGGCAGATGTGCAATGTTGTTTTCCTCTTGTAAACTGGCGGTTAAAATGAGTGCTCTTTAGAAGGACCATCTGCAATACTGCATTTTTGAGTGTTGTGGGTGTTATTTTTGGGAGGGTTTGACCTCTTGGCCTTTTGTTGTGTCCCAGCCAGGAAACTCAGTATGGTGGGGCCCCTACCTGGAGTCAACGTGAAGAGCTACTCCGGTTACCTCACTGTGAACAAAACCTATAATAGCAACCTATTTTTCTGGTTCTTTCCAGCACAGGTAAAGTAAGCCTTTTCTTCCACTGTATGTGGTACAAAGTACAAATATACACACATTTATCCTGTGAGGAACCAATCAAGTGATGATGACCAGTGTGGTCCTGTAGGTGTGGGCACCTGACCTAAACTCAGACAGTTTCAGGTTCAAATCTCTGATGCCACTGTTGTACTCTTAAGCAAGGTAGTTTTGAATTTTGCTTTGGTAAATATCTTCTTTGCTAACTAGGTGCTTTGCAAGCGGTAAGTTGTGTCAGTCATTATGGATAGGTGGTTTAGCTAAGGAAATGCATAACAATTACTTTTATAACAGTAATTCATGACACACTGTTGTGAGTGGGCTTCTGTGCAGTTTTTGTATAGCTGTTGCAAAGGAGAGCCCTGGGATGGTTTGTAGGAGTAAGGCCATGAATCTTTCTTCAAACCTTAACATAAAGCTTTTTTGAATTAAATCATTTGACTTTATCCAAGAAATTCATGATTAAGTAATGAATATAACTATTTGTAAATATTTTGATAGATGGTAGATATGGGTTTAAAATTGTAAATGAATCATGTTGGCGAGTTTAGGATGTACTAGCGTGGGCACCAGGTTTGTACTTTCTCGTTGTACCCCATGATGGCCACTAGATAGCGGTGTTGTAAAAGCTTCAATGCAGTGAAATTCAAAGTTGAGTCCTCAAGGTGAGATTTCACCACCTCCTTCCTTAGCACTTTGCTCTGTGTATGCTGTTGAGATCACAAATGGTCTTCCTATTTCTAAACTTTGAATTGAATTTTAATCGAGGCTGTGACATCAATATACTCTCATTTTACTGATACAGATATAAACATTAATTAACATATATGGCCAAGGTCAAACCCATAGGTATTTGGATCACCAGGTATATTGCATGACAATGAAGCCATTAAAAATGACTTAAATTACATACGTATATGGCATGAAACAGTTGCAGGTGTTTTCTAGATTCATGTACAATGGTGGCCTAGATGGTGGAAAGTAGACAGAAATAAACAAGACAATTAAAAAAAAAAAGGTTCAGTTGAAAGACATGCTTACTCAGCTTTGTTTTTGTTTAGAAACAAAACATTACTGTAAGTTGAAATTTTAGGTTTATGGCTTTACCTTAGTTTGTTGCCAAACCAGTCCACTTGCTTGGAACTGAGGTTGCTAAAATTTTTGTGTCATTTGTGTTGAGTAAGAACATGTGAAGAAACTCTTTGCATTGTCATTTAATCACATGACTAGAACCTCTGATGTGCTGAGAAGTAGCTCTGTGGAATAAATGCTGATTTCAGGTGTAGCATCACCAGCGTGGGAGCAGACACGTTTCTCCAGTGCAGGTGTTTACCAAAAGAGCTGGAGTTCAAATGCCTGTTTTTGTATTTCCCCACACAGCCCCAGTGTCCCACTCAGCTGAGACAGTCACCATGCCATTAGCAGGACATACCCACTACTTACTACATACTTCCAACGATGTGCTCACTCTGACCCAGTGTGTGGGTCAAGGTTGCAGATCTGTAGATCAATGAAAGTTACAGTTTCAATCTTGTGCATTGTGATGAAAAAATTACAGACGGGTACTCATTTTTTTTTTTTAAATGGAAAAAATCAGTAAGCGCAATCTGTTAATGATCCCCCTAAAGTTATCTGTAATTTTATGTTGTAATGTGTAGTGGTGTTATGTAGTATATAGATGTTTTTGACCTGTGGATCTTCAGACATTGCTTAAAGGAAAGACAGACCATTTGAGTTAAACTAATACACTAATACATGATGTGATCTTTCCATATATATCCAACTAAGTGTGCAGACTGTGTTTATGTACTCTCTCGTTTAGGAGAGGCCTGAGACTGCACCAGTGCTGCTGTGGCTTCAGGGGGGGCCAGGGGGCACCTCTATGTTTGGACTGTTTGTGGAACATGGGCCATATGTGGTGTTTAAGAACCTGACAGGTAGGTTCAAGACGGGGGTTCTTTATGGAATGCTGGGTTTAGGTGGCAGGTGCTAACACACACTTAGTGTCCCAGTGCTGGGGCTGTGTCTCTGGCGGTAGCACCATCTTTACCCTGCAGTCTGTTTGACACTAACATGTTCTTGTAACATGTTTCTCTTTAGTCTCACTGACAGTAACATGTTCTCTTCTGCCTGTTTACAGTGGGGTTCAGGAGTTACCCCTGGACATCCAGGTACTCGGTTCTTTACATTGACAACCCGGTACGTAATCCCATGCACCTCCGAAATATTCAAAATTAATAAGCATAATAATAATACCTGCATCTGAAATGTGACAGTCAGACCATCCATAATTATCACAGTATTGCTGTACCTGAATCGGGGTGCATCTCAGGGTTCCAACACAGAAACACGTCTGGATCTGAATGGTTCTGTGTTATGACTGAGCTATATCTCTGGTGTTCACAGAAATCTCTTCATACTCAGTACTGTATAACTACATCATTGTTAGTGCAGGTGTTTTGTATGGAACAACTACTGCTGGTAGGAATTTGACTTACAGAAAAAAAAAATCTTGAAGAAATGCTTACTGTCAAGCCCCAAGTTTCAGTAATAAGTAATACTCACATACACATTTGCTGTGATGTTATGCTTTAGTATAGTATAGGGCATACTTTTCACATCAGTGTTGAAGTGTGTTTTGTGTGTGAAAGATTACAGTAGCAGCTCTTCTGCCCTGTGTAGGTGGGTACAGGATTCAGCTTTACAGATGATGATCGAGGCTTTGCGCGTGACCAGGATGATGTGGGCCGCGATCTGTACAGGCAAGCCGGGGAAGGGGAAGGGTTCATACTGGCCTGATGCAGACCTTTCCGCACCAGTCAGAGTGTGAAAAGGATTCTCTTCTCCTGTTTCCCCCCCCAGTGCACTGACTCAGTTCTTCCAGATCTTCAGTGAGTTCCAGCACAACGACTTCTATGCCACCGGAGAGGTGAGCCAGCACTTCTTTCCTTAACCCTCTGCTCATGTGAACAGATTAAGCAAGGAGGCCAAAATGTAGCTGACCAAAAAAAACTGTGTTTATTTGGAGCAAAGTTTAATCCTACAAAGATGTCCTTACATTGAAAGTCTAACAGTGGAAAGGCATGTCTAGTTACCTTATCCTTACTAGAATTCAGTGAAACACCATTTTTGATCTATTTGATCAGAGGTTGTTGAAGCATCATATCACGCTTATTTAATGGCTGTTTCATAAGTAATATTTTTACACTGTTTGTGCACAAAGTCGTACGCAGGGAAGTATGTTCCTGCAGTTGGCTTTTACATCCACAAGAACAACCCCTCTGCCAAGGTGAAGATCAACTTCAAAGGCGTAGCCATTGGTGACGGGCTGTGTGACCCAGAAATGGTACGTCCTCCTGGCTCTGCTTCCTTGTTGGGTGGTGGAGTGGGAGATGGGGTGGGTGGCTAGCAGGCCATCTCAGCACCTATAAGTCTAGCTTGAATCACTCTTTAGTGCCACTGTGTCTGCGGTGATGCATGGTCCGCTTCTCTCACACACTGTCTTTATTTTCATCTTAACTTGTAATCCTTCCTGCCATGCAGTGCTAACTAAGGCCCTGATAGTGCCCTTCCCTCTCAGTCTGTGCTGGAAGTCACTCTGGATAATGTGCTAAGTGCATGTAATGTAATGTCTATCTCAGATGTTGGGGGGATATGCAGACTTCCTGTACCAGACAGGCATGGTGGATGAGCTACAGAAGCAGTACGTCCAGGTGCAGACAGATGGCGCAATACAGCTCATCCAGCAGCAGAAGTGGGTAGAGGCATTTGAGGTAAGAGCAACAGGGGCCACTGTCTGTAGGAGACGGCAGGGAAGGAGATGAGGGATGAGGACGATCCGTTGTTTAATCGCAAAAGGGGAAGGAGTAAGACCACAAGCATATACGTGCAGCAGACACTACTGCTGTCACTATGTGCTGACTCCATTCATCTCCGTTAATCTACTGCTCTGTAAACGTCCACCTCATTCTGTCCTTCCCGACAGTCTAGTCACAAAGTATTGCTGAGATCCCTGATACCTGGAGTGGGCGAAGAGTCCTAATAATGCTCATTGCTGATGTCAGTGGCATATTTCCACACTCCACAGATTCTTTCTGTCAAATGCTAAAAATCCACAGCGTATCAAAGACAAACAACACAACTAGTGGAATACAGTGTACTATATGTTGTGCTGTCCACTTTTGACTGCAGACTTGGTAAATCCATGCTGGTTTGTTGAACATGTGTTGAATAGGTGTAACAAGTGTAAGCATTTTTTGTATGGGAGTAATTTTTACTTCATGCAAATGTGAATGTTTTTTTTTTTCGTTTTGTTTCCAACAGGTTTTTGACAGTTTGTTGAATGGTGATGTGAGTCCATATCCCTCATTCTTCCAGAATGTCACTGGCTGCACAAACTATTTCAACTTCCTGCAGTGTCAGGTACAGAATAAAGATATTTTTTCCTAAGAGTGTTTTCCTAAGAGACAGTATTATGGCTAGTAATTCCTCTGTGTTTGTTTTTATTCACTTTTTTATTCACAAATTACCTGATGTATAAATGGATAACACTGTAACTGATGTAAGTCACTCTGGATAATGTAAAAGAACAGGCAGGAAGTATTTAAAAGTGAACCCCAGCTTAAGTTTTTATTTGTCTTTATAAAGTAGATATGAAGTCCATGGCATTTACGAGGCAGTATATAATGTTGTAGGAATATCCTTTTATTTCCTCATATGACATGCCAAAGTACCTTTTTGACATGTGTTCTACCAGTTCATCATCTTATTTGGTAAAATACTTTTGCACTGTTATTGTCCAGGAGCCTGAGGATCAGGAGTACTTTGCCAAGTTCGTGAACCTCCCCTCTGTGAGGAGCTCCATCCATGTGGGAAACCTCACCTTCAATGATGGGTCTAAGGTGGAGAAACATCTCCTGCAGGACGTCATGAAGACCATCAAGCCCTGGCTGGCTGTCCTCATGGACAACTACAGGGTGAGGGAGCTCAAGATGGGTCCTGTTTGGCTGTCACAGACACCTGCAACCAAGCTGTTTGTTCAAAGTCCTGTAGAGCTGTGCTGCAGATGGGGGACAGTAGCAATGAGCAAACGGTTATCTCTGAATTGTTTTCAGTGTTTTGCAACATTCTTTGGAGGTAGTTTGGTTTCATTTGATGGGCATGTAAAATATGGGAAAGGTGAGGTGTTTGGAGTGGTGCGTCAATCATCTTGGTGCTGACAGCTTCTGAGAGGGGCTACTTAACGGAGCCTCGGTGTTTGCTAATCAGGACTTTGCGAGTGGCTCTCCTGAAGGTCTGGGACGTGGTTTGCGAAGGTAGCTGTGGGCATTCTGCCATGTGTTTCCTGATATAAAAAAGACATTCAGCATTGCCTTTTCCTAATGGAAGGAATAATTTGTTTCCTCATCGTTATTGCTTAAAGCAGCACATTGAAGATGAGTGCGCTTTGTCATATTCTGAGGCTTTTTAGTGGAATTTTGGACAGGTTCTGTTTTAAAACATTTTATTCAACTCTTTGGTGTATTGAATGCCCCCTTGGTTTAGGAAATACATGTCCAGATTTCTGGTATTATGATATTAGCCATTTTGCTGTTTTTGGTAATGGTGGTGGTTGGTTGTGGAGCGGGAGGTTGTGTTTAAGGTTTCTGTTGTTTCAGTTTGTTCGTGTTTGACCACTTTTTGCCAGCCCAGCTTTGATATATCTGCTTCTGAGGGCTTTTGCGCATCTCTCTCAGGTCCTGATATACAGCGGACAGCTGGACGTGATCGTGGCAGCACCTCTCACCGAACGCTTCCTGCCCACTGTGCCCTGGTCCGGAGCCGATGAGTACAAACAGGCCGAGCGCTTCTACTGGAAGATCCAGCCCAATGACAAAGAAGTTGCAGGATATGTCCGTCAAGTGAAGGAGTTCTTCCAGGTCAGGGACATCAAAGTGCTTTCTCATACCTCATGTGTGCGGGACTGCTTTCTCTCTTTCCGTGTCCCCCGTGTTCCTTCTCTCTTTCTCTTCGGAGACATACTTCTTTTTCTTGCATGTGCTGTGATCTTCCTTAAAACAAATCATTCTGTACGTCTCATCTTCTGGTTCTCTCCAGTAGCCTCTGCTTCTCGTGACATTCAGTAGGTTTGTTTTAACAGCATACCAGTATGAGTGATATACCTGCATAAACAGCATCTAAGTGTAATTGTGTAAGAAGACACATGCTGCCCTGTGATCGCTTAGACTCACTGGAACTTAAGTGCTGTCAAACCCCAAATTAAACTTGTGGGCTTCTTACACACCTTCACTCCTACCCCCACCGCTCAAAACAGCAAGTGTTATCACACACACACATTTGACTGGTGAGTGATGACAGTTGATGAGTTGAAAAGTTGATGGAAAAAGAAAAATCAAGAGTAGGCATTTTCCACAGATTGAGTCTGGAAACATGTAATTATCAGTTCTAGGTCTAACTGCAGTGGCAGTGTTTAGTCCTCAGTGTTAACGTCAGCCTTTTTCCCTTTCCAGGTGGTTGTGCGAGGAGGAGGGCACATTCTGCCATACGACCAGCCGGAGAGATCCTTTGATATGATGGATAGATTTCTTTCTACAAAGGGATGGCAACGCACTCAAAAAGGACTTTAAGACAAATGAATGTTTAGAGTAATGAAATTCTGAAAGAATCATCACCACTTCCTGCCGGCGTTCCTGAAAGTGTGGTCTTCTGTCTGCTGACAGAGGAGGATTCTGGGCTTCTCTGTTCTTCTGCAGCATCTGGATATATTTTTAAATGACAGATTTGCTTTATGGTGATTTGATAGAAATAAATTGTGTACAAAACTACTGAAAACTAGACTTTTTTTTGGAAGTGTTTGTTTCAGAATGGAAAAAGGAACCTTTTTGATTGCTTCTCACAGCTTTTGCTTTTGCTCTCGCTAATGGTGAAGGTATAGCACCAGCATTCTGTGAAGTGGAATACTGGAATATTCGCTGTGTGTAATGTAGTGGGAAGATTCATATGGAAAAAGGAAGCAGGTGGAGAGAAAAGCAGAGGAAGATAAGGAAGAAATTTAAAAATTGTCCAAATTTGGCCATTTACGGTATGATTGTATGAAGTTGTATCTGAATTTTGTGTCTTCAAATGAGGTTAGATGGTAAAGAATTAAATGAGTCAGTGAGTGGTTATTGTGTGATACACTATAAAAGGCATTCGTAGTGATGCTGTGTACAGTAGATATGGCTATGCCTTGCCCACCCATAAGTTGATAGATTGCATTCCTGCTTTCCCAGTAGGCTCAATGTTGAGCATAGGTGGGCTGAAAGATCTACTCTCATCATTATGTTGTACATTTTGATCTGATATGCCTTTTCATGGCAGACATAACATAAAATTCCCAGCACATTGAAATGATGTGATCACATTTGTTTCATATGGTGTCTGTAACTGTGCTCAAACTCAATACAGTTCATCTGTCGTTATGTAATGAAAACAATCAAATCCTATTCCATTAAGCAGAGAAGATCCATCTGTTGTGGAATTATGGGTAGTATTCTTGAGAATACACCAAGAGCTGTCAGCATTGCCCCAAAAGCCACATGGTGCATATTTGCAGAGTGAGAAGGGTGGATTTCAATAAGACTCGTACTGTTGTGTGATCTCAGAAATGACTTAAAGGAACAACGCTATCAACAAAGTGAAGAAAATTGAAACCTTTTATATATTTTTCCAAGAACATTACAAAACCATTTGCAAATCATGGCATGTTTTGAAACCACAGAAATCACCAAATGAGTAGTGAAATGGGAATAACTCAAAGAAAGTAGAGTTTGAATTAATATGTCTATTCATGTATTTATGTTAATTTTATTCCACTCTCAAAATACAACAAAAGGCAAGACAAAAACAAGGTCTCTGTTGAACCAGGCCTAGAAGGCTCGGTTATTTTTTTGTTGAAAGGATATTAACATTGTCTAATTCTGCCACCCTGTGGTAGTATCTTTGTAATGCAGCTGACAGTAACAGCGATTTTAACCAGTTATACTCTTATACAGGCAACTCTTTGATCAAGTCACAATTGCATAAGAAAACTGGGTTTATTGTAACGGTATATAATTTTATAGATGTAAATTTCATAGTCTTACAATCTGTTCCTTATTGTATCTGCATTTAACTAGCTAACATATAAACCACATAACTATTCAAAATAACAGAGAAAGATCAAATTCATGGTTATGATTTGGGTAAGTTACTAGGGATACTGCAACAGATATGATTAACGTAGTTAAATGATAGTATAAGTTAGGGTGTGATATATAAATAGCATTGACAATCAAAATGTAAGAAAACATAAACAAGATTCTTACACCAAATAATGCTCCTCATTCAACCTGAATGGATACACTTCTGTTCTCTTGTGGTGGAAGTCACTCTGGATAAGAACATCTGCTAAATGAATGGAATGCAATGTAATAGAAACCACCGTGTCAAATAAGTAAGCAAGTAGGATGGTCCTTGATTGTCCTTTCCTGGATTTCAGTCTTGTCTTGATGTCATAGACAAGACCAACCAGAACAATTAGTGCAAAATCCATGCTTAGGTAAAAGGTAATGCAGGTTTGGTTTGACAGGACCATGCAATATATATTGGCTACTGATTTTAAAGATAACAGAGAGGCAGATCACTTGGTAAGCTGGAATGTGCAATATTCAGAACACACTTGTGATTGTGCTTGAAGGCATAGTAACCCATGGATCTAATGAAACAAGAGTACAGCTGATGCATTGACTGCACCAGCCAAGAACAGCGCCCTTTGAAAAAATCATGAATGAATATAGCTTTTAAATGTGAATAATTTAGTGCAAAAACTGAGCCTGGAAAATTTCAGTATGTTGCATCATTGACAAACACTCAAACACTGGGATTCAAAGCTCATTGAAGTGTAAGACGGTATGCAATATAATATGCTTCTTGTGTGCATCATTTAAACTTGAACACTGATGTTGCAGAGAAGGATGTAAAGAGAGTTACTGCCCACCATTTGCTGGAGCTCATGTCTGCACCAAACTACAAGTGAAAATACACCCTTTCCCCTAATACCTTCTCCCTTCTTTCTGATGCATGTGAATAGAAACCTGTAGTACCAATTACATACAGGGCATGTCTCAAGATCAGAGATTCAAATCCAGTGAGAGGCACTGCTGTTATTCTCCTGAGTCAGGTGCTTTTCAATTATTTTACCACTATTCTTGTTGTGTAAATGAGCTGCTGAATTTCCAGGGTACCTGTATCTGTAACTGTCACCATAAGCATAGTAAGTTGACCTTAGGAGAGAGATGCTAAGAAAACAAATTATGTAGGCCTAGTGTAATTTAATTTCCATTTGCAAGAGATCATGAAGCAACCTGGAAGGTTTACACATGTGCCATTTTGTATATGTATGGTGTTTGGTTTGTGAAACATACTTTATGTATACACAGAGTATTTCTGGTAACGCAGTAAGTTATTGGAAAATCACCCACAACTTCATTGAGCCAAGGAACTTCTGTTGATTCTGCTCACTGAAGGAGCTCCTCCACTGATTATGTGATGTCCTCCCAGCAGAAGTGCTCCAATTAGCTTTAGTAGGATCAATGAGCTTGTTGCAAAAGACCTGTTATCCTTATAGGTTCCAGTCCGTCACTGTTTAGAACTTGTGTTTATCATGACCTACAGCCTCAAATGTTTATTCCTGAAACGCTTGAAAACTTGCCCTTCTGGATTTATTTCACATAGTTACCCCTAAATCCAGTGTCCTCACATGTTTATAGCAACACTCCCTTTGGTGTAAACATGCAAGGACACTGATTTGAGTTTGGAGCGTGCATTGTTGAGATCCCAGATGTGGACTACAGCAATGCATCATTTCTCTTTGCCCTTTAAAATATTCTTTTGTTTTGTTTTGTTTCATTTTTTTAAAATAAAAAAGTGATATTCTTAGACATATTTCCAGCTGACAGTTACTTAAAGTCTTTCCAGCAAACACTGAATTACAGTGAGAAATAATTGTTTTGGAGTTGAAAAAAGAGGCCATTCATTTTGATGGAGACAAATAATTTAGACCACATGAACTGTGGTTCTCTTTCTATGCACTTCACCTTAGGAGACCTTGGCTGGACAAAGTGCCAGTTGTGCAGGGAGAGGACGACCACGTCATTGTCAGATAGAAAGTCCAGAAGAGTCTAGAGTTTCTCTGCATCCTCTGTACCCCTGTTTAGGAGTATGGGTATACCACAAATGGATAGCTTTTCGAGTATGGGTATACCCCATACTCCTAAACATCACAGAGAGTTTGACTCTTAGAGTTTCTTCCAGAAATCACCACAACGACATTTAGGTTTTACCCTCATTTGTACATAGAAAATTCAATTACCACTAACTACACCTACATATGAATGCCCAAACTTTTGCATATAATCTTTCTCTTCTTCTGCTCCTTTTACACCCTAAGTTCTCTATGCAGCACATCATCTCAAATCCAGTATTTGACTGCTATATGCATTCACTTCATATGTTAAGATGGAAAAGAAACAGGAGGATAAAAAAGTGCAAAACAGTTCAGGTTTGGGCATTTATTGTATGTACATATGAAATTGTATTTGGATTCTTTGTGTTCAAATGAGGTTAGACAGTACAGAAGCCTGTTAATGACATACCTACCTTCCCTATACACAGCTGAAACAGGACATTTCCAGGTTTTACAAGCATTTTCAAAATATTATATAACAATAACAAATAACAAATAATAACAATAATAAAAATAACAAAAGCTTCCCACCTCACCCATATTTTCAAAATATTTCAATAATTTAACATCATTAAATAAGATAATTGGTCTGCAGGGACATGAAAGCAAAGTGTATGAACTTACCCTGCACCGCCAATTCTCTAGATTTTGGCATAAATAACTGCACACAAACATTTAGTGGTACTGTAAGTACAGCTTGACTGAAGTAGTCAGATAACACTTTAAAATGATCTTCCAATGGTAAGGTGAACTATCAATCAACCAAGCAACAAACAATCAATCAATCAATAACTTTCACATGTTTTAAATGGTTTGTTTTTCAATCCACCCACACCTGTAAGATCTGGAACAATGTAAGTGTTAACCATGCCAATGTTCCTATTGGTAGTCTTTTTGTAGTGTGTATTATTCATCTGTCATCTGTTTATTTAAAGAAAAAGCTGCAGGCCATTTGTTCTGTCAAAGCTCACTCAGAAGATTAACATTGAGTCTGAACCTGTTCTGAATCCAAAGTGATTTTAGAATCCCTTCAAAATTGTGTGTCAATATTGTTCTCCTTTACAATAACAACGAAAAGTTTTTTTTTAAAGGAAGAACACACTACTCGTCTATTGTACAAGCTTTACATTACAATATATATGTGTATATATTGACCTAGCTGCTTGCTATTTGGCTCTATATTAATAAATACTTAGCAGCAAAAGAAATCATACTTATGTATGTTTTCAGAAGATTAACGTATAAGTGAGCCAAAATTGGCACATTAACCTGTTGAATGTCAGGCCAGGTGGACATAAAAAAAAGGAAAATGAAGAAAGGAACCAGCATACCTTATTTATGGAAAAAACCACACCTTTGTACCATTGGTAATGTAAGGATATTGAACTAAGGACAAAGTTGTACTGCCTTGTTACAAGTGTGCTAAAATTCTTGCTGAAATTAGGTGTATACGTGCTGAGCTGCACGTACATAAACCTTAGCTTAACACCATAAATAGTGTGGTGTGTCTGGAGATGTTCTTGCAAGTTCCTATGAGCTACGGCTGGGCAGCTGGACTTCTTGCAGGCTTGAGACAGGTATGATTCGGATATTCTTGTCAGCAGATTCAAAACCGCTTTGTACTCCACTGGTTCTGAAATTTCCAAGTTGTATAGTCTGTCACATTTAATCCCAGAACCTTTGCTTATGATTTTCAAAACTCATAATGTGTATACTAATGTGTGTACTTTGCTGACACCTTTATGGCTGTGGATGAAGTGACTATACACCACATTCAAGAGCTTTTGTGCTGCAATGTCATGCTTCCATTTTAATTTGGTGAACATAAAATAATTCAATAATTCATGTTATGCTTGTCTTGCAGCATCCCAGCTGTATCCATTTTTACAGATAAAAACATACCAGCCTGTCAAGCACAATTTTAACATTCAGTCGAAAGTATTCTATTAAGCAGTCACAGTCCACAGCAGCAAAAGTGTAGCCCTTTCTCAGCAATCACAAGTTAAGGTGACTGAGTGGGACAAACTATGCCATTTTAAAATTAGTCTTTTGTGATCATAATATGAGGACAAAAGAACTTTACTAGTCCTGACATGTACAGACAAATAAAGCACTATCACTTCTAAGACAAATATGTGCATGGAGGTTGTACCTTATTAAAGCCAGTGTTCCATTGCATCAGAAACACCTAGGTGATGCTAACTTACCATCAGGATCATCTGGCAAATGTTTATTATTGAACAGAAACACATACATTGAGTTTTTCCTAAACTGCCATTCTGGTAAATATATATATTATACCCATCACACCTTTCTCTCTTTCTGTCTTCCATGTTTTAAAATGCATATGTTTTTAAAGCTTGTTGCTGTCACTATCACCATCATGGTGCTGCACTGCTCTGGTTTCTAGGGGTATGAGCTGCTCCACTACACGATCACAACGGTATTATCTCATGCACAAAAACTCTTAATCATATGGTTCGGGAGTTGTGAATAAGAAAGTCTGCGTGACTCACTGCTTAAAGAGTACACTGCCTGCCTGTCCAGCATCTCTGACTTCTAGCCCAGAAAAGACTCAGGAATTGATTTTTGTTTTCCCAGAAGAGAATCATTAATCGTAACAGAGATTATAACAAACTCTGCTTTCATTCTCTGAGTATACTTATGTTTATAACTCACTTTTGTTGCTGGAAAAATTTATCTGTGAGCAGGAATATGATTTTTTCTTTATGTGCGTATTTTAAGCTGTCATTAGTCTGGGTAGATGTGGCGGTGATCTCAGTTTCTCAGACAGAATTCCTTCTGAGCTGTGCAAGTTTTCCTTTCATAGGACAATGTATTTTCTGATGTGGCACTTATCACCTTCCCAGGTAACTACCTCCCTTCGATCTGGTCCCGTCTAGACAGTCAATAAATTCTCTGTGCTGCATAATCAGATTTTGTGTCAGCAATTAGACCTTTCCAGAACACCCAGGTCCCTCATAATGTACTTATTTCAAAGTATTTTTCCAGTCCTCTTTTCATTTTCCCAAAAACTTCAGGCTTAATTCAGTTAATCCTTAACATACACGTGTGTGACAAAAATTGATTTTTTTTTCATATTCTACCTATTGGACATGCAGTTGTATGTTAAAACATCTGAAGTAATGGCTAGTGTTTGCATTGCTGTTTTGTAAATACACATGTAAATGAAGAGTAATGTACAGTCAGAATGCAAAACACTCTGTTGAAATAGAAATGATGTTGTTTTCTTAATGTCTACGTCAATGGCTACCTCTTGTGTGTGTCTCCTGAGGGAAAACAGGCAAGCAAGTCTGGCTCATCATCATACCGACCACTAGATAAACTGCTCAGTAGAAGTTCGCAGTATGAGACACATTACTCAGAATAATACATTATTACTGTGAACTTCAATGGAAATTTCCATTTCTCCTTTTCCCTCAGATTAAGCACGTACGGCCCACATGGGCATGTGTACTTCAAATATTGCACAGTATTGGGCAATTGCTCTAACCACAGGACATATCCCACCCACAGACAGGGAAAGGCAAAAGTAAAAGATCACTTTTTTTGCGAAAAACGCACACTGAGTGAAAAAAGAAGAGAATTGAATTACTTTCAACACAGGCTTTGTGTTGTTTGATTGGCTGTGACCTTGAGATCCTGAATGTAATGGTATGTCTGTCTCTTATGTTGAAGAGACAGACATATGTACCTTGGGTACATCTGTTTTTGTCCAAATTTAAGAAACAGACTTGTGTGCCCTGTGGAAATAGCACCTGATACTTACTGAAAGAATCAATAGGAGCACTTCATGGTCTGTGGTTTGTTGCAGTACCTTCAGAAAAAGGTTATATTTGCCTGATCGATTGATTTACTGAAAGAACAATTTGTTCAAAAGACAAAACAAATGGTGCTGAACCTATTAAGCTGAGAAGCCCTGGTTTTCCCCTTTAAAATTAT
Source organism: Megalops cyprinoides (assembly GCF_013368585.1). Classification (NCBI taxonomy): domain Eukaryota; kingdom Metazoa; phylum Chordata; class Actinopteri; order Elopiformes; family Megalopidae; genus Megalops; species Megalops cyprinoides. Next base: position 17,124,190 of record NC_050592.1, read on the forward strand.
CAGGGAGTTTTACACTTACCGACATGTAGGCATACCAAGGGTAAAACAAATTCATTGTTCAAGTCCACCAAAAGTCATTTTGTCATTGTTATACTGTATGTGCAATGTATCTAAGACAGACAAATACAACATAAAATCAATTCACTTTTTTAAATCAAATCTTGCAATACATTGCCCTGCAATAAAGTAAGTGATATTTCAAGAGGCTGACTTCCATCAGAAATCTGAGTGAGTATTGCAAGATGCAATGTTACGACACTTTCTTCTAAGCATGTCAAGCATGTGAATAAAGTTTAGTATACTGCTGTTATTCATGTCCTTAACCTGAATTGTTCAGTAAATATCTAGCTGGATATTTCAGATGTTTGTTAGTTTTCACCTTTGACATAAATGTGATACTCATTGCACAATGACAGCAGGTTCCTCATTCATGATGCCAACCCAGGACAATCTGGGCTGTTCCTCATAAAAAAGGGTAAGAGCTATGCCAGGGACATCCCAGTTTTTACTCTCTACAGCCTGTGGAAAACAGTGATCACGCTGAGGCATTGTGTGAGCTTAATTCTGAATACAATCATTAACTGTATTTATATGTGATACACTTAATGGTACAGAATCTGAATTTATGACCCATGGGTTGCAAATCTAAATTCCATGTAAAACATTCAATAATTGGCTGAGATACAAGCTATGCTGGTTGCGCTTGAGCTTCTGTCAAGCAGATAAATAAAACTATTGTACAACAGCTATGCTGTACCTGGCACTCAAACCTGCATCTTTCAGGTTGCAGGCTACAGGACTATATTTTCACACTGTGAACTCAATCAGCTCCACAGTTCACCGTTCTACATTCAATCTGACCACACTTGCAGCTATGCGCTTCAAGTAACGCGTTATAAACAGTATTACTTTTCTGTCCATTCTTGCACATCATCACGAGTTCCGCGGTTGCTGAAGTTAAGAAAAAAAAAAATATTGTGTAAGATATTTGCCTTGTCTGAATGAGGGCTCTCTGGTAGTTTGGCAAGGTTAGATGAAACATGTGGGAACTTGGTGCACCAAATTCGATGATGAAGCCAGTGGGCTACAAATGACCCCTGTTGCTATGGAGATGGTTATCTTCCCCACTAGTGAAGGCCTGTCTCTATCTTCAATATCATCGACAGAGAAAGCAAATGGAAGGAGGAATCTGAAATGACAATGCTTTCATTCATTCTCTTGTTTATTCAGCCCCAGTGTTTATGTCTGAATGTCATATCATTATTATCTATTTGTGCAGCAGGCTCCTTTATCCAGGCGAAAAACAATGGCTCCAGTTTTAAAACTTGTACACTATGTTACCCATTTTTCAATAGTCCCACAACAGCGCCGTCTCTAGGCCCCCATCTCCAACTTATATCCTTCAGGTCTTCCTCTCTTATCATCACACAATGTTGTTTTTTTTTCAACACGTCATGATTAAATCTTGTAAAAGGCCCCACATAGATTAGTCTGTGAGCACATACATGTTTACGAGCACTTTTCATCTATTCTTTATCATTAAGTCACCAGGATAAGATGAGGATCATTAATACACATTTACATTTACATTTATTCATTTAGCAGATGCTTTTATCCAAAGCGACTTACATAGGTTACAGTTCTTTACAATGTTATCCATTTATACAGCTGGATATTTACTGAATATCCAGCATACACGAAAGCATATGAGACAAAGCAAAGGAAAAAGAACAAGGATAAGGTAAATGCAACTTGATATTTGAATAGCTTTATTTTGTTCACCCATCAGCCTAATCAGAACATTGTTGACAATAAGCTACCAATGGTTGAGTGATCTAGCTAGCTATGGCAAGTGTACATTTTTATGAAAGTGTACAAATTATGAAAGGTGTGTTATACATTCTGTTACAGATGAATGATGGGTGGTGGGAAGCAATTATTCATCACGCCAGTTACCAATACCAAGAAGGAAAGGCACACAGGCTTTAATTTTATGGAACTGATAAATAGATCATGTCAGAGCATGTCAACAGCAAAGCTAAATCTTAAATCTAGCTTTGTTTTTTGAGGGAACGCATCCTTGTATTTAGGGTGTATTGTTCTTTAATGCCCATTCAAATTGTAGTCTACCTTTTGCTTGGTAGAGGCTGGAGATACATTAATCAGAGAGGTTTTGTGCTGTTTCAACTGCATTCTGCGTCTCAGAGGAAGGCATGGTCATGATTGCCTTTCTTGTCTTGTTGAGCAACAATCTATCATTTATGAAACTGTAAAATGTTGACATCTTCCACAAAACATGAGTTCGCTACTTACAGTTGCCTTTTACATATGAAGCACATCCTGTCACATCCTGTCCTGATTCCAGTAAGGAATCAAACAATGTATCTCTACAAGTCATTGATACAAATTAATTCTAATTAGCTTTTTATAACACAAATTTTAAATGTATCCCTGCATAATTATGTTGTGTGTCTGCGTGTTACTTTCATTCAAGAAATATCAATTAGTAAAGAATAAGACACTGACATTGGTAAAAACAAAAATTTGTTAGCAGTTGCATCTCAATTGGAAAATTTATCCAAGTATTTAAAAGTATTTCACGGAGCCAAAAAGCCCATTCGTACATCTTTGAGAACTGCTGCAGTCCTCTGCAATAATGGCAATTTAGTAAATTTATCAACCAATATAACATTCAGGACTACACTGAAAAATGGTAAACAGGTTATTAGAACAGTGGATTAGAACGTACAAACTGGCCATAGTAAATGTATGTGAGTTGAGTTAAATTTGTTAACCAAATGTAAGCGATGAAGCATATAGAAGGACAGGGAGAGAATCGGTGTGGCAGAAGAGAAAAGCAGCAGCCACTCCTCATAAAACATACATTCCGGTGTTTTGATCAAGAGTGAAATTGCTGTCATGTCTTATGCGTGCTACCAAGGCACTGTCAAGGTATGAAACAGTTACTTCACATCAAGCACGCACCGGCACCCCCCAGAAATATAGGCCCTGTCACTTTCGAGTAAGCTACGGAGCTGTGACTGACTGCACTGACCGTGCTGTGGGAGAGAAGGGGAATCAGGTGCAAGCTCACGCTGACGGTGGCTGCTCACCCTGTCAGCAGAGGAAAGCTCATGCGAGGAGAAGCACAACATAGTGCAACACCAGCCCTATGGAACAGCCCGAGTCTGCGCCAAGACTGGCTGAATGGCCTGTCCACACCAGTAATTGTGTGGAAGATGTTCACAGCATGATCGTAAAAGAGTAATGAAGGCCCCTTAGTCATTTGTACTGTCTGGCACTGTAAAAGTAATGTAATACAGGAGACCTGATCTGGTGCAGAACAGAAATGCATCGTAATGCAAATAACATTACATCATTGGCAGTTAGCAGACGCTCTTATCCAGAGTGAATTACATTGTTACAGTTTTTTTTTTTTTTTTTTACAGTGTTATCCATTTACACAGCTGGATATCTTCCTGAGGCAATTGTGTGTTAAGTACCTTACCCAGGGGTACAGCAGCAGTGCCCCAGCGGGGAATCGAACTGGCAACCTTTCGGGTACGAATCCTGCTCCTTAATCACTAAATTACACTGCTGCTGTTCTGTTACTGTCGTGGAAGGGGGAAGCGGAAATACTTGAAGAACCAGGTCGAAAAATGGGACTGAGCCATACTCTGCACGCAGATGGTGGTGGCAGCATTGTATAGTTAATAAAGTATAACAGGGGAAGGATAGGTCCATATAATGTGTGTGTGCAGAGGAAAATAAAAGAAGAGGGAAATGGGGAAATGACAAGTTCATAAGTTCTGGCAAACCCATTAGAAGCAGTAAGATGAAAGGGGCAAGGTGCATTGCAATCCTGATCACTCTGCAGGCATTTTCTGAAGAGCCATGTAGTGGTATTATCCAGATACGCACAGGATTGCTGTTAAACGATTGCAGAGGAGCAGGATTGCATGCTTGGACGGTCATCCATTATGTGGTTTCTATGACTCTTTATCTTTAAAAATATGCTTGATGATGCAACGAATTTAGCTTTACAAACTGGTTTTAACCTGTTAGTATCACTCGCTGAGAAAGTTGCTGTAGCAAGAAATGCTTCTGTCCTGTTTAACTTCCTGTGGTTTGTCCCCTTAAAATGAAAACACAGAAATCGTCATACTTGTTTGTCATGTTTTTGTTTTACTTACACATCTTTTGTATCTGAGTAAATCTAATAAAGCATTACAAATGTAAATGTGAATCTATTCAGTGCAAGCTTTGTGTATTCATGGTTTATACTGAGGATGCCTAAGAGCATGTTTAAAATGTGTGGCCTGCTTAAAGGAATGCGTCTTCCTTTCTCACGCTGACAGGCCACATCAATCAGTAGCAGCACTGCAAGTAGCAGGTTGGGAGGCTACCAGTGTGGATTAGTAAATTCTATTAGTTTTCATAGAGGCCATCTGTGGATGAAAGCTGGTATACCCGTTACAGAGCACCATAGAGCATTGACTATCAGCATAAAATGCATGAAGGTGCTATGGATGAAAGCCTATCCTGGAGACTGGGTGGAAAATAAAAGATAAGGCTATAACATTTAACAGATTTCATAGTAGGGCTCCTTATATTTCTCCATTATCTTATAAGTCTATGCTCACCAATGGCTTCCTACTGGTTTCTCTGTTGTAGAAAGGCACCGTTCAACACTTGTGGCACTGTAGCTATGTTACCACATATAACTTATATCTTAGTGCATGATTTTGATTTGCCTATGGCAAGAAACATATGGCTCTATGACTTCTTATGACATATGGAATTTAGTCACATGACAAGTATTTTGGTTCACTTGTTATATTGTCATTTTCATGAGCATTTTGACATACATGAGAGGATGGAGAATCTTGTGGCTGCTCTACAATGCTTGTGTTTTTGGTAGTTTGATATTTTTATATAAACCCTTTCACACAAATGCAGAAGTCATTATGGACTGATCATTTTATACATACTCACATTAAACACTGACAAAGCTGTCCGTGTGAAGCCCAACCTGAAAAATGGAGAAAAATTGAACAAAAGGGCAATGATTGAATACCTGCTGATAAAATGGTCTACAGCCTTTGGTCTGCGAATATAACCCAACCCTACCTTATACTCTTCCCTACTGAAGCTGGACTAGTGGAGGTTTTGCCAGTGATAAAGAAGTGACTGTTTGCAGCTGTGGTATATTGGAAAAGAAACTATGTCCTGCAGTGAAGTGATATGAAAGCTGGAACATCACTAGAACAAATATAAGACAAGAATGTTGAAAATACATGCATGCATAGTTATGTTTCTGGAAGTTGTCACTTAACTGAAGCAAATTCAATGGTTAATGGTTTATAAGTTCTTGTAACAAGAGGTATAAGGCATTATACAGAGCAAGTAAAGATACCACAAATCACCTGTGTAGGAAGACCAGCTTCAGCTATCTTGCTACCACAATATGTGTATAAAACAGTATCTATTCAAGGAGCACATTTTGCATTGAAAGGGAGCTCAAATATGTTGATTTTAAATACGTTTTATTGCAGGGTGACCAGAGGCTGTCAGGGTGTTTTGAAAGCTATATATCTTCACAAAATATACAGCCGTAAAAATAAGTACAATTTTTTTTTTTTTTTTTTTTTTTACAATTTTTGATCTGTCATCATGTTCACACCCCTGAGAAGGAAATGCTGAGCCGCCAGATTTTCAATCTTTTAGCAGCCTACACACCCAAAAATGCCTTTGTATGATTGATTTTAATAAATGGTTCCTATGAACGGCGGGCAGGTGTAACATGGTTGACAGGTGTTTATACTCTGTCAGTGCAGGCAGTAATCTTTTTTTCCTGTTTGCCTTTTGAAAGGAGATCAAGTTGGTTCAGTATTTGACTTGACTGATCTGTGGATCAGCCAAGGGTGTTATTGTAAAAAAACTTCTGCGTAAATATTGTTGTCACAGCTAGAAGCCATTAAACAAATAGAAATGAGTCTGTCTGTTGAAATATTTGCTTGACAGACAAAGATTTGTCCTGCTTTTGTTTGGGTTGCCTGGCTACACAGTGTGGTTGAGTAGATGGTCTTGTAACCTGAATGCTGCAGGCTTAGTTCCCAGATGGGACACTGCCACAGTTCCCTTGAGCTACGTGCCAAACCCAGGTTGCTTGAGTACATAGCCAGCTGTATAATAATTCAATTCTTATTTCAGGTATAGCCTTAAGTGTCTTCATGAGCAGACACATCTCCTTGTAAATGAAGAAACTGTCTCTAGTCAAAGACAAGTAACATCTTATTTTAATCTGGTGACATCTTTTCACTTAGCCTGTCCTTGTTCTAAAACTATGCAGTTCTGCTCCTCGGTTCAAGCCTCTGTAACATCAATACAACCCCTGCTGTTTTGTTCAATAATTCAGGGAATTTAGAGAGGAAAAAACACAATGCAGGATAAGTATCTGGGATTCAGAATTCATCACCCTCTCCAGGCATTCCTCTTGGAACCTGTGCAGCTGCATTCAGAGTGTGTATGCTGGTATGGATGGTGCTTGATTGGCTTGGGACAAATGTCAGTTGCCTCTAACTGGCAAGAACCTGCCCACATTGTATTGGCCTAGGTTCTCTGTGTTATGAGCAAATGGTGTCAAATGAATTTCTGTTTCAGTGGCTTCTGAGGTCTGCAGGTCCGAGCCCTGGCCAGCACATGGTTACACCAGTGCCGTGCACAGCACCATATCTCATGTAATTACTACATTGTCTTTTTTGTGAACTTACTTCTTCTTACTTCTTCCTTTGCTTTCCCTTTTTGACTGCTCTGATGCCTGTGAAATAAACTCTTATTTTGTAAAAAAAAAAAAAAAAACAGGGGGGCATTTTGTTCATATTTTAGATTTTAACTATATTCCTTCAGTGTATGAGTCCTTCCCACAAAGATGCTATCTCTCATCTTCCTGCAGTAGTATGGCATGTGCAGGCTGCTTCTTGAAATGTGGACTTGGAATTTTTTTTTTTTTTTCGCTGTGCTGTGTGTTTGTTCCACTCTGTGTGCTCACAACATGAAATGGCAAGCCTGCTCATCCCCATATGCACATATTATCCAGGATACCGGGGGGAGTGGTGGGGATGAGCACCAGACCAAACAGATGGGGGGTTCAAATGCAGGGTAGGACCATCCTGTTGAATCCTTGTATAAAGCCTGTAAATGCCATTCTTTTTCATCTTATCTTGAAAATGTGTACAGCTTGTTTTAATTTATGTAGTTGAGCTAAGGTATTTATTCTGTGTATCTTAAGCAAAATTTTGAAAGCACTGAGATGATATAAGAAGTATGGGCTTTGAAAACATTAAGGTTTTCTCATAACATTTAACATTTTCTTTAATCATGCAGCACTGAAACAGTTTTGGATTCTGTTCTTCAAGCTCTTAAGTCAGCATTCCTCTCATAGTACCAAGTATTGGATCTGAAAGCAGAGATAAAATCATTTCCCTGCAAAAATAAATTCTCTAAGCAAAAGCTCAGATAAAATTGGTTTCGTATACCCATACCATTGCTTTGAATTTTCATCTGAAAACTACAACCACTGATCAGTAAGATATTATTTTTTTGTTTATTTTTTCCTACCAGCCTAGTTCATGAGAATGTATATCAGATCAATGATATAGTAAAATGAAAGTAAATCTTTTCTGCAATTTCAAAAGCAATAATCATTTCATATTCTTCACTCACACTCTCATTCTGAGATAGCTCATAATATACTCTTAATATTAATATTCTCTCAATATTAAAATAATTAAAATCAACAAATAACATACATTTTAAAAATTACATATTTTGAAAGATCAGACCGTTAGAAATATTGATTTATTTTGCTACAGTTACTGACAGAGACCATGTACAGTACAATTTTATCTGAAGAAAAACGTTGACACAAATACAGAATTCTACTAGAGTTAGCTTAACACTAACAGCATTAGAAATCTAATGTTTGCACATGCAAGACAATATTGAATCCACACAGTAATCTATATATTGTCCTGTGTTCCCCTTTTTCTATGGATTGACCCACTTCCTCCTAGTCCTTCAAATCCTATTGTAAACGTAAGGGGATTTAGAGTTCACCAGACTAGAACCACCTAAAACCACTGAGTTTATCCAATCAGAAACACTTTGAAAGCACACCCCCAATTTGACATTTTACAGGATACTTATACTGGAAATATGTCTGCTGCAGCATATCAAACTGAAATCACAACTCATGCTGTAGTGTATATTTCTATGTATTTTAATGGTCAAAGTAGATCTTTCTCTGAAGTTCTCGCTGCAGAGATCAAATGGAAATGTGTGACAAGGGTGGTGCAGCAACTTAAAGCAAGCCCTGTGTCAAACTGCTGTGTTTGCAAACCAGTGCAAACTCACAAGTAGATAAACCCCAACAATCCTGATATTTTGATGTTTATGCTCCTGCTGTCAAATACATTCAATCCATCAGCTGTCAGCTTAAACAAAATTTCCCCAATAGGCTAAAAGCCTGATTTAAGATGTGTTTTAGAGATTAGCTCTCCAGACCCAGACTGGGAACAACATGGAACAGATCCAGTATGGGGGAATACTTACGAGGGCTACAGCTGATTAAAAACAGCATCATGCGCCGCCACAATGAAGCATGCACTGCACCACACAAAGTTTCTGTGGATGGGTTCCCACAGACAGGGCCTAATGTGGTTCGTCTCTAGCAGACCCCCCTCGGTCTGCAGGAACAGGGGCAGGAACCTGAGTGCCAATTACGGTAAACCATGAGAAGGAGGCGCAGAGAGATCGGGTGAAACCCAATCTGTAGGCCATGGCTGTGCGATAATCAGTCACCTGCCCTGCTGCTTCATTCTGCACTGCGGTTAAAGCGATGACAGGCCGAAAGCTGCCGATGGAATGTACTGTATGACAGCTGATCAAGGCACACCTGTGAAACTTCTGTCACAGTGTGTCCAGCTGACAGATGATCTGTGTGTTCACATGGATTTCAGTATGTGATTTCGTGCAAAACCATGATCTATGGATATTGCTAAATGTTGGACATTGATAACACATATATATATATATATATATATATATATATATATATATATATATATATATAGAGTACCAGTCAAAGGTTTGGACACACCTACTCATAGAAGGGTTTCTCTTTATTTGTACTATTTTCCACATTTTGGCTTAATAGCCATCAAAATTATGAAACACCAATTGAATTATGCAGTGATATTAAGCCTCTCAAAACAATAGTAAATATATATATATAATAATATATAGTAAATTCTTCAAAGTAGCCAAAAACATTTTTTTAAATAAAATTTTTTGGAAAGAAATTCATACACAGGTATCAACTTCACCATTTGTATTTGTCTAAGAAACAAATTTCAGCCATTTAAGCATAAGCCCATAGTTCAAAATGTGTTTGAATGCACGTTTCCCATTATCTTAATGAGGTATGTCCAAACGTTTGGTACTGTATATTTAAATATATGGATATAGATTTATGGATGATGATTACCATGGGCTGTTTCATTGTTAACTGAGGCATATGGAAAAAAATATTTTCATAAAAGAACTCTCATTATAAAAATGTGACAGGTCGCCCTGTCCCCCTTTTTATATATTTGACTTAGATACACAGAAGGACATTCACCATACACATCTGCTTTTGAAAGCAAAAAGAAATTTAGCCTGCAGGGTCACAGCCGTAAAAGTGACTGTAAGTCATTAATGTTTAATTTTACAAGAGCACATGGCTCCTGCAGAAGGCCCTAATCCTGTTACCTGTGCAATCATAAATGGTGTCCCAGCAGACTGCCAACACTGACTCATGCACAGGCACACCAGGGCCTTTCGAATTCATGGATTGGAATAGATATTGACCACACATTTACATTTTAATAACATAATTTTAAACTAAAAATAACAATTAATCCATCCTGTTCAAATGTTATGAATTGCACCAACATTGTGAGTAATATGGTAGATTAACAGTTAAACAGTTAAATGTTTTTCTTATACGAGATGAATCAACACAAAATTCCTTGAATACTGTAATGCCTCAGCTATGTTCTCTGAGTCACTGTTCTTTCTTCTGGCAGTACACTTGCTCACTGTTAAAGCTTCTGGGTAAGATTCACAGATCAGAAATGCGTACACTACTTGGTTTAAATGAACTAGAGTAACAGCATCAAAGTTCATTCCTTAATTCATTTTCAGATTAGGTGGCTCTATCCTTATAATGTTTAGTCGTTCTCATTTTTAAACTTGTTAATGGGTTTCATCATTTGTGTTCAATGAGTTTTTGTCAGTAAGTGAAATGAACATTCCAATAACAAATCCGTTGTAAGGTCTTACATTTCTTATCTTTCCTTCATGCATTTACAGCTCCTGTCCTCAAGGTGCAAACAATGTTTCAATCTGCAGTTTTCTCAAGTACCACATTTCCTTCCTACTATTATTTGCACTGGTTCATTGCTGAGCAGGTTGTGCTCCTCACCATCTGTAGAAAAAAGCACCAATGAAAGCATGAAAATATTTCAAATTATTCACACCCTAAGTGTCCTTTAAGTAACGTGTGTAGCTACACTTTAAAAGGAATCAGTACATCATGCAGATATCACAGGATCGTAGTAAATTTATTCTTTGTGTAATGATGTTAAGATGACCTTATTGTGATTCAGCTGAGCTATGACAGCTCAGTTTGGAATTTATTTCTAATCAGTTCTTAAAAATGTTGTTAGAACTGCAGAAGACGGTTGTCAAGCTTCCAGGGCAGGAGGGTTCAAATGCCACACCCTTGTGTAATTTGTTTACTTCCAAAAGTACTTCATTTCAGAATATCGCTAACTTACCCTGTTGTGCCACAGTTCTGTTTTTGTCTTCTCTCTCCCATAATCCCTTGCTTGTGGATCATATCAAAGGTTGTGATGACTAGATCAGCTTTTAAATGAACTTCATTCCCTTGTAGTGATTTAAATAATTGCATTTTCTGTTAATATATTTTGCTTTTCAATTTTTTTTACTGCAGCCCTTGCCAGCATGATTCTGGTACGTTTAACAACTGTATATTGTTGCTTCCGTGGGAGCATGTCTCTGACACTGTAGCACATTTGTTAAAATGTGTGTCTTGCCCATTAACTTCAAAAACTAACAACATAAAAACACAAACAAAGAATGAAATGTGGCATGTCTGGATCCTCACATGCTCTCTAATAAAGGGATAGACTTCATTTTCCCTTTTTCATCCAGCTTCTGCTGTTGCACATTATACTTTAAGATCACCACCACAGGGACAACCACTGAGCCCACTCAGCTGTGCGTGGAAAGATACACACAATTCTTAGATACACATGCACAGCTTCTGCAACTGTTTACTGCGCTAGAGCTCCCACAGTGCATGAGGGGCAAAAGCCATCACGGGATAAGTGTATCTGCCTACTGCTAAGTAACTCATTGGCACTCAAGTGAGCGCCAGGGTGCCGAGGAGTGGTGAACGAGCCCTGGCCAAACTACCCACCTCTCTCTCTTGCAGTACAAAGCCAATTTACTTTAAAAGCCTAGGGCTTTTACTGTCTGAGCCCCTCAGAATCCACAATGGGTAAACTTGTAAATTAAAACTGTCGCATTAAAAAAGGATGACATGTCCACTTTGTGCATTATTAGAAGATCATGGCAGCTGTTCTACCTAATGAAAAGACAGTAAATTAATAAATAAAAACACTCTAGTTGTATAAGGAACTGTACAAACATGCAACTATGATTCATGTCAAATAAATACCAAAACCATTACTACCAGAGGACAACTAACTGAAAACCAATTTTACAGTATAGGGCAGATCTGATCACCCTGACTGAGGGTAGAAGCAAGGATGTACCTGTGTCATTGTCAAAGTGTCAAAGTAAAGTCATATTTTACTTTAGTTTATCAATATACAATACTGTAAAACCTTATTCATATATTGTACTGTCAACTGTTTATTACCGATCCATATACCATATCATATTTAAATAAAATCCCAGGGGGGTAGTGATTACAGGAATAATCTGAACACCCTGATTTGGAGAGGGTCATCATACTTGTTAACAAGGTCGTCGCTGAACGGTCACCCAATAAATATCATTCACACCTTTATCCTACCATCCCGCTCTCAACCCAACGTGTGACCCAACAAAAATGGTCGCATTGAGCTACCAGATGAAAGCATGTCCTCTACGTCAAAGTGTTGCGTAAACGTCAGGGTGGAAATAACGCGCGGTTCGGCGTGAGTATCCGGGACTGTTTAGATGGCAAACTAACAGTGCCGATTGAACTGTTGAGGGGGAACCTGGTTGGAGCGAGATGAGCGAAGACTGCAAGCGGTAGTTGCCCTGTGTGGCTGCAAGACTCTGCGTACTGTTTACGGGAGAAGTCATGTACAAGGGATCATTGTAAACCTCATTTCTACCGTGTTAGCAAATATGTGGCTTTGGAGATTCTTTTTTGGGTGACAGCTCATGGTAAAGGCGTTGCTAGCTCACTACCTTGATATATATTATCAGTTGCTAGAGTCTAACTTGCTACGGTGCAAGTTATTTACTATAGTTACTTGACTATAATACGAGGCAATCTTGCTAGCAGCTAACGTTACGTATATATATCACCTGTCTTCCTGACGCTTTTCGAAATTGACTGACAGTTTTGAACCGGCAACAACACCACATTTCGGATTAATTGTTGTTTTGTTTCCCTTGTTTACTAACGGGGAAGGAATTTTACCCACGTTTTGCTTTTTAATTTAGAACAGTTTCAGTTTAAGGCGAAACATCTTCAGCGGGGAATTTTCATCTTGTCATTGGGAAAATGAACACCACCCCCATGTATGCAAGTCGTAAGAGGAGAAAGCCAATTCAGAAAAGGTAAGTCGTACGCAATAACAGGTCAATGACTCGTCCAGTGAATGCAGCTTCATCCTTGAAGCACAACAGGCGCGGAACGGTTGTTTCATCAGAATATTACCCGAATGCAAAAAGTTACACGTGTATCTTTAAAGTCCTTTTCCATTTCTCTGAATGTTTTCTTTTAACGCTAAAAGTGCATTTTAGTGCAGTAGATACTTTCAGACTAACGCAAGGATACGCTCTGCAGAATTTGCTGTTCAGTGAAATGAATTCATGTAGCTCTAAGAGACGACGTCGTTTCTACATTGGCTAATTAATTTCCCACACATTCTCATCGCAAATTAGTAAGGGTGTTTCAAAGCGGTAGTTGTGCCCAGCTGCATCTATGCGTTTAATCCATTCTGAACCGTCCACAGTTTTGCATGCAGAAGTATGTGCACTGTTAGTTAAGTCGTCTTTGTAAGGAACAACGGGGCTGTCAGAATAATCCCCAGAAGGTTGAATATTAAAAAACGTTGCGTTAAAACAATTAAGTTCGCTTACATTTTTATTGATTACATGAATACATCGAATTCCATGTCAATTCAAGAACAAGTTAATTATAGATCAGGGATGGGAATTTGTCTGTAGACTCATTCCTTATGACAGGACATTAAAACTGATGTTGTGAATCTTGTAGCAGGAATTATTTAAGTCGCTTCTTCTGGGGACATGTCCGAGCAATACGCGTCAAGTCATCTGAGAGGCCACTTTGGTTTCGGTTTCATATTCTGTTTTAATACAAGTGGCTGAAGCAACTTTTGTCGTTCTTAAGGGTAATGCACAAACTAATCCTTATCGCACCTAGTAATTCAAGTGTTTTCTTCTCACTTTGTATTTCATCATTTTCTTTGGATACTGCAAACAGTTGCTTCAAAAACATGCAAACTAAAAGTGTTGTAAAAAGTCTGGTTAGGAGAAATGCATGTACATTTGGCCATAACGACAAATCCGAAACCATTGATTGGAACAGACATACATATAGGGAAGCAGAGTATTTAACACATGATGGACACCGATACAAATTAATTAAAATGGACATTATACAGTGAAAAATAACGATGAAGTGACGACGGTTGTGGTTTTTTTTTCCTCTAGATGAGCGCTTCTGCCAAATAAATATAGGCTAATAATAAATGGGAAACCAGTCACAAATAGCTTTTAAAGACGAATTTAGTCTCTTGAAAGATAAAATTGTAAAAAAATTATTATATTGAAGCTGTACAGATAGATGTGTATAAAATGCAGGACACTGTTGATGTCCACTAAAGGCAATATGATAGTATTTGCCTGTTGTATGTAGACAGCTACCAACTAGCAATTTTGTGGCATTATTTATGTTATTGGATGCCTGCAAGCATTGCAGTAATAGTATTTTGCTGAAATTGATTGTGTAAAATTGGATTTATCTTGCTACTTTAAAAATCTTAGCATGACTGGCTAGCTAATTGTATGCTAAATAAGCATATTTGTGGTCGTTTTTAGCAGTAATGTATTTGCAAGTATAGCTAACAGGTAGTGTTTCTGCCTCATAATGACATTTTACACATGATTTACACACGAATGCTGGTGATGGCTTCTCATTTTTTTATAGATGATTGGAAACATGAAGTCTGTCTGAAGGTTGAAATATGAACATTGAATCAACTAAAACAGGAGATGACTACCTACAGAAACACTTCACAGTGTGCATCAAGATAGCCAGCTTTTTCTAGCTCAGTACCAAAAGTCATTGTAAATGAATCATTCAAAAGCAGAATTTTAAACTTGCAATTTTAAGTGTAAAATTCTAAGTGTGCATAGAATTTCAGTATAGCACATGCTGTCTGCTGTCTTAGAAGAACTACAGAAACAGTTTTTGGTTTGTAATTGAAAAACGCTCACACAGGATGCAAACTGTGAAGCACATCTGTCCTTTCACAGCAACTCCATTTGTATGTCTGTGTATTACAAAGAAAACATTAGCTTGTGGAGGTTACTCGATTGCGTATCACTGACGTGGAAAGTTGCTGTAAATTAGGGAAATTGAAAGAAGGGGATAATTGAATTTAAGGCATTTCTGTTGCTATTAATACCCCCTTCACATAGCAAAAGTTTATCATTTGTTTGGACAATACCCAGAAAGCTAGCATGTTTAAGAGGTAGAGGTAATGTTGACCTTTTTATATCATGCTTTTAGTGTCTATGTTTTGTCAGGACCCAGCTGTTCAGGTTAACAGTGTCTGACTGAGGAAGAAAGTAGCAGCAACAGTAGTACCTGTGTTCAAAAAATACCATGCACAATTATGGGAAATGAACATGATTATATAACAAACTATGCAGTATGGAAACCTAACACTTGGCCCTGCCTTTCTTTTACAGTGTAAAGCCCCCTCCTGAAGGAGCGAAATCCAACCCCTCTAAGAGGCACAGGGACCGTCTGAATGGGGAGCTGGAGCGTCTGGCCAACCTACTTCCTTTCCCACAGGATGTGATCTCCAAACTTGACAAACTGACTGTCCTCAGGCTGAGCGTTAGTTACCTGCGAGCCAAGAGCTTCTTCAATGGTAAGACCTGTTAGCATGGATAATCGCTTCCATTTTACCCAGTGAGGGCCAGTTTGGCTAAGGCATCATGGAGAATTAACCCAGCTGTCCTGTTTCTATGTCCAAGAAAAGTTGCAGTTGTATTTGACCAATAACTGTTGACTCACTCTAAACATGTGTCTGAAATGGGGAATGGGGTACAACAGGGCTACCTAGGTTATCTCCTGCAGGAGATCAGAATCTTTTCGCTTTACTTGGGCTCACACAAGCTGTCTTAAGTTATGTAAAATGCATGTTTTAGGTTACAGGCTGGGAGAGATTTTCACACCTTGCCCTCTTTTTGAGGCATGTTCTCTTCTCAAGCAGTGAGTGAAGAGAAGGGTGTCATTGGTTTCAAGGTGGTGGGGGATAATGGTTATAAGGTTTCTAAACGGTTGTTTTTTTTATTACTGGCCATCATAAAAAAAATTGGCATATCTGCACATTCTGAATAACTCTTTTTAAAATAAATTGATCTGGGAAGCTATTGATTGCATCAGTTGTGTTGAAATTTGACCCTTGGAACATTCTGAATAGTCCTTTTCCTTATCCACTACTCAATACTGCCACTGCCAAATATGTTTACTCTGGTACTATGCCACTTGATTCTGATTTCAGTTGGAAAGTTTATACAGGGTTGAAAGGTCTTAGATTGCTAAGTAGCTAACTGGTCTTTGTTTTATTTCATGTAATTAGATTATTAAGTATTAGGCTAGGCTAGGGCTTCAAAAACGTAGGTCATTCCTGAATTTACCGGTCCTCAGCAGGTCTCTGTATGTTTATCAAATAGTTTTATTGGAACTGCTCATTTGAATGCTTCCACAAATTTATCCTTAAACTGATATTTATAGAATGCAGGATTGGTGTGTTGTCTCAGAGCTTTTGGTTTTCTAGAGGCATGTGTTCTGTTCCAGTAACCAGGTTGCCACACTTATTGCATGTAGGATCTCAGCATCATTTCCCCTGTCATTCAATTAATTGATCAATCCAACAAAGTTAGCATCTCTCTAAAGGTTTTGTATAATTGTTTGAGAACTCATCTGATTGGTTGGTGAGTCCTTGAGAAATTTAATTGATAGGATAAAACCTTAAAGATTAAGCATTTTATTTTCTCTTGGGTCCCTTAAACCAAGATATCCATTCTTTGTAACATACATGTCTGTGTCTGACATAATGTTGTCCTAGAGGACACATCTTCATTATTGTCTAGTTCAGATTAAACAACATCACATGTAACAAAGAAAATTGCAGTTTAAGTGGAAAAAAACCAACATATGTAGGGAGGCCCCAGGAACAAATTTGAGAAGACCTGGGTTAGACTGTGAAAATGCATTACCTAATTTATGCATAACAGGTACTGTACGTGCATAATAGCAGAGATATGTTGACTTTGCCCTGTGTAGTTAAAAGGGAGTGATAACAAGCTTCGGAGTATTGACTGACAGGCATCTGGCGTAATACTGTGCCTTAAAACAAGGATCATGTCCATGTTACATGTCTGTAGCCTTGTGGGCTAAACCACCAGAGCACATCTATTCTCTTTTCCTATTAATTTAGATTCAGATCTCCACACTCATTCACTATGCTGTCTTTCCTCATATTTACACATTTGATATATTAATAAACAGAAGGCCGAGTCCTTGAGCAGATCTGCAGATAATATCAGAACACAGCCTTAGGTGCCCTTTGAGAGGTAAACATGAACTTCGTGGAAGAGGTGGGAGGATGAGACAGGACACTTACTCTTTTTGTGTTCTTGCCAATGCAGTTACCTTAATTTGCACAATCCACATTACAGTGGTAACAAGTAACCTGTAATAAGTTCATAGTGATTTAGGAAAGGTAGGGTGAACAGTGCCTTTTTCTTTATGTGATTTGTAACACTTTAAGTGTCTTTCTGTTTCTGGAAACTGCTTTCTGCAGACAATAGCAGACATTAGCCACTTGAGAAGTGCTAGAGTAGAGTAAACAGAGCAGACTATTCTCTGACGCCTTGAATGTATTTACTGGAACTGATACAGACCCAAGCAGTTAATCATTATCCAGGCAAACAAGAACATGACTTTTTTCCCTCTTGCATGACAATCAGAAATATTTCCCTGCCTGTGCAATGTTACATTTGTGTCACCTGTCCTCTTCCCACAAAGAGAGAGGGGGTTTCTGTTAACAATGTGTATTACATCATTCAGAGCACAGTTTAGATTTGAGCTTATTTGCTTTTGCAATGCACTTTATCTTTATTGATTTTTTTTTTTTCCTGTGTGGCTATGCTGTTGCTTCTGAATAAAAATGGAAAGGTGTTCCGTCCTGCTACTTGCCTGGTGGTGATTGGGGGGGGTATCTGCAGGGGCGGGGGCTGGTGGGGGATTGGCCGGAGAGGGGCTGGCCCATTGACTCTGCAGCTACCAAGACAAGGGGAAACCGGCGAATAACAGGATGCCATCAGGGTGTGTAAGATCCTGCGGAAAGTAGAGTATAAATGTATAATCATATGATCTCCTTGTCAGAGGAAGCCTGAGCAGCTCTGCAACAATAGATATTTTTCAAAGAAAATAAATGCTTTGTGTCTTTGTTTTTAAAAACCTCAAGAGCGAAACCCTGATACAACACACAGTGCTTTTTTTTTTTATTTCTCCTAGCTGAACAATACGCTTTCGTAATGTTGAACATTAAACCGTCATTATAGCATATCGGCCATTCTTGAATGGCAGCATCTCGCAAGGTGTTGAATTTCAGTGGGAATGTGTCGGTCCTAAGTAATTTTGCACTCTGTTCTGTCGAGGTAGTCACTCATGAGCGGCAAGCCTGTCAGCTGCAGGAGCTTTCTTTATCAGTGGTGCGTAGCGAGCATGTGCGATTGAAAGGTCTGTGACCAAGGAAGCAACACACCCACGACCACATCCTCCCTCGGCCCTGAGAGGTTGTGGTTTAGTCCCAAAATGCACCAGAAAGTGGCTCCTGTACTTAAATGGTTGCAGTGAGTGACTTTTATTGAGTGGACCGAATTTGGAATTCCACATTATTGGAGCAAGTGAATATGGAATGCACTCTCACAGTCTGAGGCTGTGTTCATCCATAAGTGAAAAATAGGCCAAATTTGAAAACATTGCTGACAGATGACCTAGGATGACCATCTGGCAGAGAGCATCCTATAAGTCTTGCTATGGTCTAAACTCCTTGAGGCATTCTGGGTAATAGATATTTAGAAACAAGTACAGTATATTTGGAACGCACACCTGTGTGTGTTACCCCATGTAAATGGATATCAAAGCATTCTGATCCTTTAGATCATATATACGAAGGACATGTAAAGTTCTGACAAAGAATGCATCCATACACTTTTCAATGTATTGATTAATCATGATATGAATAGTTTTTTGATATGTGAATACCATGTGACATGAATCCTCTTCTAAACATTTTCATATCCTATCTATACCTGCCATTATTAATATTATTTCAGTCAGCCATTAGTCACATACTCAATTGGTTAATTATTTGCAGAATTGATTTAATTGTGCAGTGGCTTTATAGTGGTATTCTCCTGTGTTAATGAAAACCATTTGATTTGTACTAAGCAAACTTATGCAGAATAACTTCCAGTTGCCAGCACATTAGACTATTGAAGATATATCAGTAATGGCCTGAACCTGCAAGATGGTCAAAAAATAATTAATGAAAGATATTTAGACATAAACGAGTGTGCATTGTCTGAATATTACCTGTTTATAATAACCACACAATTGCAGGGTAATGTGTATTTACTCTAAACTTGTTTTAAAAGGTCTGCTGGCATTATTAACCTTTTGCCCCATTCAAGTTTATTTGAACTCTTTCGTGATCATGTCATTTCTGTTTCACTGTCAGTGGTTATTTAACACAGTGACTCAGCAAAAATGTCGGACTTTTCAGCATTGTTTTATTTAGTTCCTCTGTGTCTCATGACCCTTGGGGTAAGCATAATAATTGAGGAAAGCAGCTCTTCAGGATGCTCTTTTGCAGGTATCTTGATGCAATAGTAAATTGAAAGAAAAATGTAAAATCTGTAAATATATGAGTTCTAGGAATTTCAAAAACCTATAAAAGCATAAGTATAAGCAGGGGTGGCAGTGTAACATTTGCAGTGTGAAGGCTGCCAGTTTGATTCCCTGCTGGGGCACTGCTGTTGTATCCTTGTGCAAAGTACTTAACCCAGAATTGCCTCAGGAAGTATCCAGCTGTATTTTGGGTAACATGTTAAAAAAACTGTAACCTATGTAAGCCACTCTTGATAAGAGCATCTGCTAAATGCCAAAAACATAATGCAATTAGTACAACCCAGCAAATATTTGCAATTTGCTTACATGGTCTCTTAAAGTGATGGAGAGAAGAGATACGTAAACTTGGATAGGACTTTCTTGATTGGACACTGTTGAGCTACACTGCTGAGATATGGTAATGAAGTTTGTTTTCAGTAAGGAAGATTTGTTTTTCAATGAGATTTGCACTTTGATATTCTGTTTTGGACAGCCCCATGCAATTCTGATCATTCCTGTTCACCAGGATCTAAATGAGCAATGTTAGATCAGACTCAGTATGACCACTAATTTTACCAGTATTCCACTCAGTAGTATGCTATAGTTTAGCTAATACTCTATCTTCCTTAAGGGGCCCTAGATTTAGGCTCATGAGATAAACCTATTCAGTAGTGATTTATCATGATAATATGTGATTGTAGTCAAATAAATCGATCATTAAAAGGAGAATCCCCACCTAGGATTAAAATGTGTGAGCCTTTTCTCACTGTACCCTAAGCACCATTTCTGACTGCTTTAAGAATCCGCATAAGTATATGGAATTGCATTAGTGTGGAGCTCTGATGTTCTAAATGTGGCAGGAGCCAGGCATGCTGCAGGAAGTATTCAGCTTTATGAACGCTGTGTTTGTATCTTACATCCCAGACAGTGTGGTGAGTGGTGATAATGGCCCATTCGCTTGTTGGCGCAGCAGGCATTGGAGTTTCAGCGATTTAATATGCTTTGACAGCTCCATCTGAATTTCTAAATTCTTGGGAGCCATGGATACTCAAGTCTGGTGAAAAGAGGCTGGAACAGTCTCCTCCTCTGTGAATAGTCCGGATATTTGTTGACCAAGAGCTTCTTATGATAATTGATAAAATTACAAAAGTATAGAAAATATTCCTCAGCTTGATGTTGTAATTGTAAGGCTGCTTTTTCTGTCATGATAACAGGTGGTGTGACATGTATTAAGTTACATGTTTGCATATGGGCAGCTAATGAATGAGGTGTAAAGAACATCACAGAGGATGACATAACACAGTTGCTAAAATCACAAATAGTCTACATAGTCTCACATTTTGCTGCCTGCAAAAACATTTGTCTAACTGCATATTGGTGGGAAATTTGCAAAAATACATGAAATTGAAGTGCAAGTGCAACACTCAAATGGAAGACATACAGGGGTCAGACAGAGCTGAGAAATGGAGAGAAGAATGATGGAAGACACCGTTACCAATGGCAGGTGTTGCGGTCGCATTCATTCAGAGATGAAATATGGCTACCCCACAGCCTTAATATGTTCTCCTTTTAGCATTAAATGGTTGGGGTCACCAACAGTACTCTTTTGTGGGAGATAATTGTTGATAAGTACACTGTAAAAATTATAGGAACAAGAACATAATATGTGATATAGTTATGGTGAGTCAAATATTCATCTGTGATTGGTACAAAATGAATGAAACCTCTTCAGTGGATTTCAGAAAGTAGCTGAGTATCTTTTCAACTAAGCTACCAAGTTAGCCATATGGTTGACCCTAGTAAAGAGTAGAGGCACCCAGCAAAGGCTACCCTGTGGAAGGCTTGCATTTTTCAAGAGAGATCCCAGTCAGCATGGAGGCCATTTCTGTGTAGTTAAATGGGCCTGTGGAGTCCCAAGAGGTGCAGTCAGCCTTCACCCTGCCAGCCTCCAAGCTTTATGCCATGCTACAGTCAGGTGGCCAAAGATCTGAGTGATTTTGTTCAGGTCCAAGGCCCCCATGCTTCAGATGGTAAGGCTCACAGTTGAAAAGACAAAGACAGAACTTATGATTATGCAATCCTCCCCCTCAAGTTGGCCTTTGCTCCTCGTATTTACATCAAGCGTGAAAATTGCCTCTATAGCCACTCCACGGTCAGGGAAGTCAAGTAACAAATTAAGTTGATGATTGACTTGTCGTAGCTGGGCCAAACCAGAATGCCGAGGAGAGCTGTCTGTCCCCCTGAAGCCCTTTTTAGGCCTTGTACTAAACTCAAGAACATTATACCTCTGCTTGTCACAGGAAAGAAAAATGATTTCACCTGAGACCTTCTCCCATCTCGTAAACTCAGGTGATGATGGCATGCTGCCAGAGGCTGTTGGGCCTTGTGGCAGCGGCTACCAATGTAGCGTTGCCGGCTGGGTCTGCCACACACTCACTTATGAAGTGATGATATAAAGCCCAGAGAAACTGCCTTCACATGGACAAACAGAAATTCTAACCTTGACACACCATTACTGTGAAATGATACCTCGGTGGCTTTTGACACCTGGCCTCTAGGAGGGGGTTCCTCTGGGACCAGAGTGCTCCAGAGCGATTATAACTGTAGACACTATCATGGTAAAAGGGTGGGGCATTCTCTGGGAAAGGAGGTCTTGCCAAGGTTGCTGGGGCCTGTCCCACAGGAGGTTGAACATGAACCTTCTTGATATGGAAGTGGTTTCCCTTGCTCTATGGTATTTTCTCCCTGATTGTGCAGGGAAGAGACTGTGTCGTTCCAGTCACACAACACCTTGGCACTTTCGGCTGTGAGGGAAAGAAGAGATCTGTTCCTTTGCAGTCAGAAAAGCCGGTGTCTGTGATGGCTGCATGTGGCTGTATGCTTACAGTGTCCCTGAGATCTGAAAATCTGAGATTTGTATGGGACGTAAAGTTTGAATGACCACTTTTTCCCCCCAAAAATGACGTGGTGCATGAGTTGCTGTACTGTTTGCACATGGATCTCAAGTGTTTTCTGGTTCTGATTTGTACAATTATAGCTTTATAACTTGGATTACTTGCCAGCTGAAGGTTGTTCTCCGGTGTTCTGTTACCAGACATTGTAATGGTCATTGCCTTTATCAAAGTGTGTTGAAGGTTTACTCACGTCCCATATTGCTGTGGTGTGAGGAAGTGAAAGATATTTATGAAGAAGTCAGCAAATCAAAACATTTTCTTGTATAGACTGGTTTGCAGACACACACAATATGCAGTTATTTTTCCCCTTTTTATCTGTTAACCTACCATCATTAAGAAAATAATGGCCTTTGTTTCAGGTAGGAATAAGCAGTCTTATTTATAGAAATTATGTTTAAGATGACAGCAATGCATTCAGGAGGGGGAATTTAAAAAACTAGGCTGAAATCTAAGGGTGAGCTGTGGCTAAGTGTGGAGGATCTTAATTTTGCGTCATCTCTAATAAAAGGCAAATACCTCAGAGGTCAGATGTAACACAGGGCCATTGAAAAAGAGCAAACGTAGACCCAAAACGGTGCCAATTTGATTTTCTTTTCTCCATCAGGATTGAGTTATAGGTCTAAATAATTTTCAAAATCTGATTCAGAATTATGTCTGCTTTTGTTCAGCATTACCTATACACCAAGGATGGATTCAGAGAACATGAAAGTCTTCTTATTGATTCCTTTGAAGCACATGCAGTTTGTCAGACTGAAAAAGTCTTCTTAACCCTCCCCGAATAAAAATTCCATACATTTTGCTTTGTACACAGTTTCCCTTAGAGACCTCATTGTTGGAGTTTTTGTTATTTTTTGGTTGAGGTCTGATTGTTGCCTTGTTTTGTGTGCACTCGAACCACTGGTGATTAGACAGACTCCCAGGGGGGGCTGGACTGGGGGGTTTGCGTGAGTAATCTAGAACAGACTTGTTGAACTCTTGACTCTGTGGAGAAGGGTTATGAAACAGTTTGATAGTTGTTGGCTCAAACCAGAATCTTTGACCTGTTTAGCTGAACATTGGGGTCTTTGCCAAGAGTTGATGTGAACCAGCAGTGGGGGGAAATCTGTAGGGCCACAGTTGAGAGGATTGTAGTGCATGTGAACAGCGCTAAGACTGCTTGAGATATTATCTTAATGTTTTGCTTGCACAAATTGCCTAAGCTATAAAGACTGTTTATTCAGGGCTTTAAAATCATGCTGTCATCAGAGAGGCTGAGTGAAGTCTGGATTATTGCCTCCTATGTTAGAACAGGAAAGTGAGAGGCGAGAGGCAGCAGGAGGGAAAAAACACCTGCTTTTTTTCCCACTATTTGTGGTGATCAGGTTTGATTTCTTTCCTTAGGATACTGGGATTTTACCTGTTCAAAAAATGTATTTTTGAAAATGAAAAAAATAATAATGAATGAATAAATAAATATCTTTGGGAAGGTGTGCTGTAGCCCTTCACCCCCCCCCCCCCCCCCCCCCCCCCAAAAAAAAAAAAAAGAAAAAAGAAAAAAAACATACAGTATTAGTCAAAGGTTTGGACACATGTGATGAAGATGATGGGAAAAATGCATTCAAAGACATTTTTTTCTAAAGGCCTGTGCATGAGTGCTCAAATATCTTAAATATAATATAGTTTTGATTTGACCATCAGCTACTGCTTAAATACTTTGCTAATGACTGAATTGTCAGTGTTCAGAAATGGAGAAGATGAGTAGGTAATATTAAAATAGATTAAAAATTGCATTTTTAAAAATTTCTTAAAGCTGTTTGAGCTCATATAGCTGAAGAAGGCTTGGATGAACATCAAATAAATAACTGATTCAGTGTTTCACTACCTTGACTCAAAAGCTGGATCAGAATGGGCATATCATTGGCAGTATTCAAGAGAGCATGGGCTCATTCTGCTAATGGATGGTGGTGACTGTTTCAGCGGAATGGTACACTGGGGCCAAGTGGGGAAATACAAAAACTGGGGCCATTTGAGTTCCTGTATTTTTGGTGGGCACCTGCCGAAACCTCAAGCTCATGATATTAGACGTGAAATCAGCGTTTATTCCACAACATGCAGAGACATTTCTCAAGCTCTCTCACTTGGCACAGATTTTCTAAGCATACCGGCAATATCAGTCCAGAGGGAAATGGTGTTTTGTAAGGCAGGGCAGTTTGTCAGCAAGTGAATGTCTTATCTAAAACCGAAGAATGTGGATGTGCTTCTGTTCCTGAACAAAAATAGCGACACACAACCTTGCAGTTGAGGTCAGTCTCCAACATTGTTAGCTAGTCTTGTTTGTTTATGGCTAATTTTCACCATTTTTTCATTGCATTTTTTCATGTAAACACAGAATGACCCTGCAGTCACTTTACATTTATATTGACCTTTGGCTTATGGTGGATTCAGCTGATATGGGTTCTGCAAATATCAACATTCAGAGGTTATTTGACTTCAGGGGAAAAAGTATATCGATTGCAAAGTTTATGTTGCACAACTGGATAGTTCAGCTTTGAAACTCACACCACAACTGCCTCAGTTAAGCCTGTAGGATTATTATTATTAAGCTAGTATTAACTTATTTTAATGAAGAATGCCAAAATGTATACACTATGTAACTGAAGGTTTAATTCACAATGCCATGTGATACAACAGTTCATGGAAACATCTATACTCATGACATTAACTGTTTACATTTAGTAAGAATATTAATGTTTTTATTGATAATAATGGATGATATATATATACAAACAGAAAAGGGCTTAACATCTCATCCTTAATCATGCGATCATATGATTAGTTTAGTTACTATGTTTACTTTACATGAACACTGCTACACCCCTTAATTTCGTGAAATCTACTCAGGAACTGTTGTGACACTGCTACATCTGGACTTCTGTCCCTCAAAACTACACAGAAATAGTGGGGCCATATGTGACATTGTCCAGCATTGAGCTCTGAAAGGGTTCATAATGCCCTTGTACATAAGCTTATCTACTTTAAGTCTTGTTTATACAGGGAATTGAGTTATACTTGTCTTGAGCTGGTTATATTCTTTCCTTGTTTACTCTCAGATGGGGGCTGGGGCTGCATCAGACTGTTGACGAAAATGAATTTTTTGAAGGCTTCACAAAGAAACTCGGCATGCACACAGAAACATAAAAAGCACACCATACGCCCACATTGTTCTTATCTGGAAACAAATAGATGAAGGGGAAGTTATTTAAACAGGAGCCTTTCTGTTATGGAGGTCATAGGTTTAGTATTTGAGCTGACATCACCTGACTTGCTCTGGTGGTTGAGGGTTGTACAGGGGGAAGACCTTTTGACCTCTTGACCAGTTAAGCCCTATTTGGGTTTCGGTCTTAACTCTCATGGTCTCAGGCTGGGGCTTGGTCTTGGCTTATGTTCTCAAACCTGAGTGCAGTCTCATCATTGAAAAATAACGAACATCTTTATGTGACTATGGAATGTATTAAGTTGTCAGTGCTACAGAAATGATATTAGCTACCAGAAACTTTAATTAAGTGTAAAGAGGTAACACAAATGCTTTTGTTTGTTTAACACAGTTTTTGCTTTTTGCTGACAAAAAATCTTGAGGGCATTTATGTTATAAAAGAGTGTCAACAATAAAATGTTCCTATTAAAATGTAATCTTCAGTATTGATTATTTTTTGTTGCCTGTAAGCATTAAATTGCTGGCCCTGGTTTTGAGTTTTGCCTTACTGTCATGTTGCCATGCTCAGGCCGGGTTTTGAAAGGTCTGGTATTCACTCCATCTCTATTATGCAGCAAGAAGTCTAAAGGTAGGCCACCCCATATTGTATTTGCTTGCTAAAATTCTACTTTTTGGAACTATTTTCTGCATAGAACAGTACATGTCCAAGACTGAGTCCAGCTCTTAGAGCATCCAAAAATAACTACTTTTCTGCAGAGGAACTTTGCTCTGAAGACTATACAAAATATCCAAAGTTACCATTGCTCTTTTACATTCTTTCCTCTGTTCAAATATAGCATGATTGAAGGGCAATGGCATGCATTCAAGTCTCTTCCTCTCTCTTTTATCATTCTTACATATTCTTTACATGTGCCACCCTCCTCCATGTCAGTTCTTCTGCAGTCTTCTTGGGGGTGAAGTATGCTTTCTCATGTAGTCTTTACTGGGGATTTTTAGACTTTATGGATAGTTGGGGTTAGTCAGGGCAGAGCCAGCTTTCAAATACAGATTGTGACTAAATGAGCAGGAAGATTTGGCCATCTGTCTTGTTGCAGGCAGAGCACCTCTGTGATACATTCTCTGGGCAGTCTTTGCAACCTTAATCACAGCTTTAAAGCAGCATATACTAAATATGTGTATTTAAATAAAATCATCATGTCCTGGATGCTCTGTGGGATGATGAGCTTGGTCTACATAAAACCATACTTGGCATATGTTTCATAGAATATCCAGTCACTGTTATGCACCCAACAAATGCTATTCTTTTTTTTTTTGTTTTCTTGTCAGAAGCGCATATCCAGAGTAATTACATAGTATGTATTTAGTAAATGTCCATATTTCTAGATGTATGCTTGGCCAAGCAGTTCAGAGGAAGTGCTCAGGGCTGCACCAGGTTTGCCCCACCTGACCATCCAACCAACCATTAGGCCCAGTTAATCAACAATTATGACACAGTTCTGCCCCATTGGTTAAGTTATGATGCATATCGATCATATGTTGTTTTTTTTTTTGTTTTTTTTTGGTGTCTGAAAGTAAATAAACTGTCTGCACAAACCACATCCCTGAACATGGGCTGCAGGTTGTTGCAGTGGACTCTGGCAACTCTCTGAAGGGCTCACGCTGTGTCTATCTGGCTTATTAAATCTAGCTGACTGACTGGAGTGCTGCTTTGGCAAACACTGTCAGCTCCAATTTGAGCTCCTGTGTTTGTGCTGAATGCACCCAGTGAGCACGTATGGTGCAGGGCAAGGCAACCCGGTGTGTTTACAATGAACTTTGTAATTAACCGTTTTATCCGGAAACTATAGAAAGCATGCTTTCCCAGACACGTGGTCTGTACAAGTCTGTTGAACTCCGGCCAGCCAAATGCACAAACAGAGACCTTTAGATATATCAGTAAGTGAGTCAGCGGGCAGCATGCCCCCAGTTATGCACTGACGGGAAGCAATTGATTTTTATCTGGTCACAGAGCACACATTTGATCAGTTTCCGAGTAGAAATACTAGGCCCCATTGTCAGCTTCTGAATTTGAATGGCAATTTAATACCCTCGGTTTCAGCATGATCAGATTTTGCGCATCTAGACAAGCTCAACATGTCAATTTAGTTATTTAGTGAGTAGTATGTATGAATCCTTGCTTTGCCCTCCAAAAGAAGAATTTGGTAAAAAGGCAAAAAAATGTAAGTATATTGTAATGTCCTTTAGGGGCCTTGCACCAAATGTGCAAAGGCACCTGTTGTTTTTCCTAGAAATGGGGATTCAGTATTAAAAAATGCAAACTGCTAGTATTCTGTAAATTCTAGGGTTCATGGGTTATAAAGCTCTCTAATTCTACTTACTGTCTCATATACTCCAAGGAGTTTAAAGCTGAATATAATAAATATTGTTCATGAACGCCACTTTGCATTACTTTCTAGCAATTCTCATAAAACCCAAAGATAAATTGACTGAATATGAATGGTTTCTATAGTGATTTTAGAATACGTAATTTGTAAGAATTTAGCATGGGATGAGAATCCAACCACCTGGATGATGCCAAAACAATCAGCAGCACTCATTCTTATATTGAATTTACGAAACGGTTTATCTTACATTGTTGTGTCTAATGTCCTATACTGAGTTAATGTGAACATCAGACATTGATTTAGTCGAACTGCCTTGTTTTTATTTCTATTTCATGTGGATAGTAAAAAGACATCAGCACACCAGGTTGTTCTTAATGTTAAATTATGAAAACGGTGATTTCTCTGTATAAACCTCAGCTTCGGGCTTTTGCGCTTGAGCTGTATAAGCATAGTCGCGGCTCGCAGGTTTATGAGCAGTTCTCTGCTGTGGCCTCACTAACTGGTTATTCCTCATTCCTTCGCTGTGGAGAACGGGCGTTCTCTGTTGTAACACCAGTGTTGTTGTTTTTATTTATTTATTTTTTTTTCCCTTTCATTGCACTGCAGTGACCTTGAAGTCCAACAGCTGCCCACGACCAGACAACAATGGCCTGAAACAGACAGGCGAGGACATCCTGGAGGGGGAGCTGCTGCTGCAGGTAAATGCTGCTGACCTGGGGGTCACCAGGGGTCGTGAGTTCTGTGGTAGTGCTTTGGGAGCATGAGTTTGGGTGGTGAGGAAAGGGTGAGCGTAGACATGTAAATATCAAGCTATGTAACTTAGTATACAAGTAAGTACACGTTTGCATAAAACAATCATTGATTAGAGGTGAATTTTACATGCTTATATTGTGACTTTCTGTACCTTGTATTACCTGTGGGATTAATTTTCTGCATGTTGTGCAGTCTGATTTGTGCAGTAAATCTCTTTGGGTCATTGTCCCTCAAAGACTACCTCAAAGTCTAAATGCTGTGCAACATTAAGTTTGCTGTCCAGTGTGTAGGCAAATGTATACATACAATAATTCAACACAGTCATTTCCCCCATGATATATGTGGTTTAAGGGAAGAATAAGCCACTGTGACCTACAGGAAAACAAGAAAGGAAATGCGCGTCTGTGAAATGAAGTGATTCCTGACACTGAATGAGATGGATCTGTTGCAAGCCCTACCTTGGGGGTAAAAGTGTGCCACTCTAACTCAAACACGTATCAAGGAAAGGGCTTTAGAACTCATTGTTCAGCTACTTCATTCAGAAAATCTGGGGAATGATCTCGGGGGGGGGGGGGGGGGGGGGGGACGGGACTGCAGTTTGCTTTGTTAGAAATGTCCCTGAGGGGTTTGAACTACTTACTCAGAAAAGCAGGGTTTTCTGTGTTGTGCCTCTTTGAAGAGCAGCTTAGCATTTACTCCTGTTGATTGCTTTGGGCCAGAGTGGCTGCTGGTAAGAAAGCAGTGCTGAAGGTCACTAAATATTCAAGGGGTAACCAGGGACTATTCAGGTTCTGTGGGAAGGGACTTAGTCTCAATTTCAGAGTTTTAAGCAAGGAAGTCTGGTACATCCCTGTATCCCAGAGACCCGTTTGTCAATCTGTTCCTCATAGACAAAAGCTGCAATCACTGATCATGTCAGTGGAGTGAATGTTTGGGTGGTTCACAATGTCACCACAGGTCAAACAACAACTAAACCAATTTTTATCACATCCTGTATCACGTCTTTCCAAGGCAGAAGTTGCATGTTCCTCTCTCCTTTGTTGCTTTGTGCATCTGTTTGAATTAACAGCTACTTTCCAACTGTCGTTGTAATGCTTTATACATTCAGTTGTCAAACAGAGTTGTTCAGCCCCAGTTTTTTATAAGGTAATTGGCAATGAAAAAAGCTAAAGGGAGTTAATTGAATGACAGCAAGCTTACAGTACACATATTGCATTATTTATGTGCTTTAACCTCTGTGCCTAGGGCGCTTAACATTGCTCACGTTCCACGTTATTATTGCGTTTATTTTCCTCACAGACGCCCTTTTCCAGGGCAGCCTGCACTGTTTACAAGCCGGGGCATTCTGTTTACACACATGGATTTTTACTGGATCTGGTGCCGATCTCAACATGACAGCCACAGTGTAAGGTTTGAGCTTTGAACCCACTTCCTTGAGAAGACCTTCCCCCAGAAGGTCAAATTCATGAAGTAATTGGTGCAGGTTTGGGTGTTGCTGTGACCTCGTGCTGGTTTTGTCCACAGGTGGATGAGTGTGGGACAGTGACCATTGCAGAAAGCCTCTGTCAGTCTTCTGTCTGTCATGTGTTCCCATCACTCTCTCCCCAGGTGCTCAGTGGCTTTGTGCTTGTGGTGACAGCTGATGGGATAGTCTTCTATGCCTCTTCTACTATACAAGACTACCTGGGGTTTCATCAGGTGAGTTCTGTGTGTTTCTGGTCTGATTTCAATTGAGCTGGTTTTCAGATCTTTTTTGTCTGCATAAAACCCAATTCAGTGGTGTCCCAGGCTCCTGCTTTATGTAAGTTATTCACACTTGCGTGTGAAACTTCAGGTCACATTGGGGGACGTTGATTGCTCTGGTATTTCCTCAGCCATAGCGGAAGCAAGGATGTAAACAGATGCCAAGTTAAATAGCGTTGTTTTTGGTCTGTCATGTTTAAACTCTAATTGTGACTGAGCTTGGAAATCTTGTTGCCCCACTGAACTACTACATGTAAATTTCACATGAAAGGAAAACAGGATGAAGTTTTTTTCTGTATCATTTATACTTTTTTAAAATGGCCTGTATATTTTTGTATTGTTCTGATTTCTGTCTGAAAACTTTTCATTGAAAATAATTTGAAGTTGGATAAGTAAGTAAACCTTTCAGAACCAATTATGTGATTGCTTAATAATCCTCTCATGATTGGTCAGACACTGTGTATGAACAAAACTTGTATTGCATGCTGCCAACAATCCTCTGATCACTCTTCTTTGAACATTACAATTATGTATTCCTGAAGCAAATTTGAGAATACAAGCACAAACACACAGCATGTCCACTCCTATTCAGTATTTCTAAAAACCACTTGTACTTTCTCTATCTAGGAGGCAGGGGGATTAAATAAATGAACAGTATGTACAATGTCACTGTGTATTCATTACAAATGCAGTAAGACATGGACCACTGCTCTTGAATATTGTTGTGCAGTTTGGCTATACGGCTCATGTGGCAGCAGACACAAAGAACAAAGCAATAGTTGGCCAAAGCATTTTAAATAAAACCAAAACAATTATCTAGGCATGCAAATGCACATTCACCAGTCTAAGTCTTAATCCCTCTTGGAAAGTAGAATTTAGTAAGCTGAATTTTTCCAATTAAATGCATACCATGCCTGTTTTCATTGAGTTTTTTGGCCTGTTTTTCCGCATCAACTGTTCAGACTTGACAGAGTTGCTGTTGGTAGCCAGTGATGCAGCCAGCAGAACAGTAGTAGCCTATGCAAGCTTAAGCAACAGCAAATCACTGACTGTTATTTAGATGGATTATGAATGTCCATAAAGCTCAGCACTGCAGGCAAGCCTATCATGTATGAAACATAAGGGTTTAGTTACCACACCATCGGGCTCCACTGACACTTGAGTATTGTGATATACAGAGTGATCTAGCACCGTAGAGTACTGTGCTGTACTGAGCGATGTGGCATTCTAGAGTACTGTGTTGTATTGCGTGATCTGTCACCCTCGTTTACTGTGTCATAGTGATCTAGGACCCTTGATTACAAGTGCTACACTAAGTGATACACTGAGTGATCAGAAATTTGTTGTTTTTGCTCAAACGTATTTTTTAAATATCTAGCAAAGTGATAGTGACCTGAAGTCTCTTTGCAATATTTCTCTTTTTGTTCCTCAGTCTGATGTTATCCACCAGAATGTATACGACCTCATCCACACTGAAGACAGGCCGGAGTTCCAGAGACAGCTTCACTGGGCTTTAAACCCCACCCTCTCTTCGGAAACGGAAAAGGAATCCCCAGGTAACACAGTTTACCCTCTCCTTAGAGCACATGACCAAAGGGAAATATTTACCAAGAAAGTGAGAGCATTTCTCACAATGTGATGGAAAATGAATATCTTCTACCCTACCCTGTGTTTCAACCCACAACTATCTGTACAAGTGTTGTGCTTAAACCACGCTCTCTGATCGATCAGATTAAAGTAGGATAGAGTTGAGAAAACAATAGGTTTGCTTTTATGTTGTTTTATATAGTTTATTTTAATGTAGTGCCAAGTGTAGTGAAAATTTGACTTAGCTCTCAGAATTTGTGAAAGCAGAATACATTTTCCAGTTGTGTTTTCAGTCAAGCTCCATATCAACCTTCAAAGCTTTGTGTTTATTTTTCTTTTGTGGATTTGGAAATAAAGCCCAGGTTGGCATTTGGGTTAAGATTTATGGCACTCCAACATTTACTTCGAGTAACAATTTTAAGCAATGTTTTTAAGCAACAATTTTTTTGGTTCATTCACAAAATCATGAGCGTTACCAATATTAAAAAAAAAAAAAAAAAACTGAGGAAGAATTTTACATGTAATAGTTGCTTAATTTTTTGGTCAATGTTAAGGACAAAGCATGTGACATTCTTTGTAAGGCCCTGTCTTTAAAGGTAATGCTACACTGAGCTCTGCTGAGTGGGAAGTGAACAGCTGTAGGTGGTGTCAGATTAATAGATGAGCGGGGCCGCATACTGTACCTCTGCAGGCTCCACAGTGTGTGTTGGGAGGGCGTGTCAATGTGGCAGGATCTGCAGGTACAGCTATAAAAGATGGCAAAGGCTGGCGAGAGCGGGTGGCAGAGGCAGTAGTGCTGATCCCATCCACGGCCATCTTAGAAACTATCCCAGAAAATGTCTTCCACCCCTCACAGCTGGTCATCTGTGGCGATCTGTCACGGCACTGCGGTTCATGTTGGTCCGAATGACCAGGACGTGTTTTTTTTTTTTTCTTGTTTTGTTCTGCACCATGGGCCAAGACTTGACACCCAACTGGATAAACCCAGCCTGCTCATGCCCGGATCATCATGCCTCACAGTTGGTGTCCCTGGGACATCGAGGTCTGGTCTGGTTTCGGAGCAGGCTCGTTTTTTACTTTAGCACCAGATCAGCTTTCACGAGGGATCCATAGACGGGCCTGCATGACTCGCTTCTCGCCGTCTGAACTTTATTTAGATGGCAGCTGTGTTGTGACGGCATACATGGAGAGCAGTAAGCGACTTAACAGAGATGCTGCTTCTCAGTCCCAGAGTTTCATGAATTATTACTCTAATGTTCTTAATGACTGTGATAATGATGGTGAAAATGACAGTAATAATCATTTAGTATCACTACTAGTCCAATTTTTATTGTTGATATTGATGTTGTTTTTACTGTTACCATAACCAGCTTCATTCAGTATTGATGAGGAATGATTGTCTTTTGTGGCATTCTGTACTTTTTTCATCCCCTGACTTTATAATCACCAGTTGTACAGTTGTCCCCGGTGGAACGAAGCCAATGTGTTCTGGATGTGATCTCCCGGTCACTGTCAGCTAGTGACACAGTCGGGTTCGAACCCGGGCCGTTGGCGTTCAGTCTACACTCAGAACGAGTGCTTTTACCGACTGAGCCACTTGGGAGCCCCCTTGTCTTTATTTTTAATAGTACACATCATCCCCATGGTAATTTCAGATCAAACTATTAAAACAAAGATGAGTATCAGGGTTAGGTAAGGCTGGCCAGGCAGTTTGCCAGCCTGCTATCATCAGTGATGTTGAGCACAGTGAGGGGCCCAGGCTTGCACTCCACAAGGAGACCCTCATCTGATTAGGTAGCAGGAAGATCACAGTGAAATGGATCGGGTTGATATGTTTAAAGATTACAAGGCTAAGTGTGGGCACCCTTGTGAGATAATAAGTTGCTTGACTAACAAGCACGGGGTTATAGGTTTGAATCTCCGATTATGTGAGTCACGAGAAAAGTGCTATTCTACACTACTGTTATGAACATCCAAATGTATAAATGTACGGTGTGAAAAATGTGAAGATGGTCTGGTTAGGGTGTGTGGTAAGCAAAATGGGGTTGCATAAACAGAGGACAGAAGGAGTTATAAGAGGATAGTTTTTAATTTTCACAAACAGCAATACATGAGCTGTCTCTATAGAACTACATCACTTCTCACTTGTTTGCAGTTTTTTAGTATACTTGATGAATTGTTGTGAAGAATGGTCATTTGTTTAATCTGTTATTGTTACCTCACATTTATATAGCTGTAGTAACTGCAAATTGTTGAAAGTTCCTAGAACAATTCAATAATTATTAGAAGGTATTTGGATGGATGTGCCAGGTTGCCCTTATAAAGATGATTTGTACGTGTCCAGTCATACACTTTCCCATGATTTAATTTTTTAGAGAAAAACGAATTGTAGCTTGTAAATATGGCAGTCCCTGCAGGTATTTTCTAAAGTAATCACTAGATTTTCGTTTTGGTGAATGTTCAAACATTTTATTTTCTTTTAAACTGCTAATTTGTTTTTTTTTTTCTTTCAGATAGCAAAAATGCAGCGTTGCCGTTGACATACTACAAGCCAGAGCAACTGCCGCCAGAAAATTCCACCTTTCTGGAGCGAAACTTTGTCTGCAGGTTAAGATGTCTTTTGGACAACTCATCAGGATTTCTTGTAAGTTTTTTTAAATAAATAGTTTTGCATAAATAACAGTGATAGAATACAAAACACTACTGCATTTACCAGTATTTGGAACTATGCTACACAGGAGACCTTTGAGATTTGTGATTATTGGTTTAATTTTTTTTTTTTTTTTTGCATCAGGAAATAGTTGCCCATTATTACATAAATATGCATATTCATCCCTTGTTTATTCTATTATTACTGAAATATTTATATTAATCTCTTGATTATTGTATCATTGCATTGTTTTTTCATGCACAAAATCAACCCTTTTGACATAGAACTTTGTACAGTTATTAAAGTCTCTTGATCATATCCCTCAGCCAGTGGTGAGAGTGTCCATTGCTGTATTGATTATCAGGGCCATTTTGCCATTGGTGAGAGTAGGAAGTGTGTTTGTGGGCTTGCTGAGTAATGTAAGGGGTTAAACAATTGCGGCGGTGGAGCTGAGAGATGTTTTAAGTTCATTTGCAGGGCTCTCTCCTTCTCCCTCTCCCCACTGGGTTCAGGGAAAGGTCATCGACTGCTTTTTCTGAACAGGAAGCGATCGCACTGATAGCATTGCATGCAAACTCGGAGTGGAAAGAAAAAAAGTCCAGCTTCCCATTTCCTTATTCATAACACCAGTGTTTTTTTGGAGCAGATTGGCAAATTCCTAAGAATCTAGCAGCTTCTGCAAGTGTAACGGACTGGCACAAGTCTTGCCATAGTCTATCATACTTTGTCCGAATTTATTTTCAACAAGGAGGCAGTGTTTAGGCTGATACAAGTTCATATTCATGCCTTTCATGTTAATGTTTTGCAGGGACATACCCAGCCACAAGATCACCAATTCATTACTTGGATCAATATTTGAATGCTTGTTATTTAACAAAGAAATAAAGAAAATACAGTAATATTACTGTTTTGATTACTAATATTTATAAATTTTGGAGTGGTAAATTGGTGTTGAAATGGGAATGTAAGGGATATTTCACATGCTTTTGTGTGACTCATTTTAGACTGAGTTTGATTTAATGGTAAAAAAGTGTCACAAGTTCAGGATGCAGAAAGATTGCTCAGAACAAAAAAGGAAGTGAAATTGTGAAGTATACTTTTGTTGTACAAGCAATTTCAGTTTTTTTTTCCAGTGAACTCTTCAACTTTGCAGTACCCTTTTATCTGATCTTGTTTAGATGTTACATTGACATAGAGAGGTTGCTGCATAAATGAGCACCAAACACTTCCATTACAGTTTGAGAAAAAATGTTTAACATTATTTATTTATATTAGTGTTAATCCACAATGTAGAAATTGTAGAAAACAAAATTGATCCTACAAGCATTTCAGCATTCTCCTGACAGTTAATTGGTTCCCCAGTGAAAAAGAAGTTCTGATGGCCCTTTTTATCATTGTTGTATTGGTTCAGTATTGGGTTCGGTATTTGGCAGTGTTAGTTCTTCTCACATCTCACCGTGATGATTTTAATGAGTGATGCCGTGGTTTCCTCCAGGCCATGAGCTTTCAGGGCCGTCTGAAGTTCTTGCATGGCCAGAACCAAAAGACGAAGGACGGGCTGCCGATACCGCCGCAGCTGGCCCTGTTTGCATTGGCTAGCCCCCTGCAGGCGCCCTCTATACTGGAGATCCGAACCAAGAACTTCATCTTCAAAACCAAGCACAAGCTGGACTTCACCCCCACGGCCTGCGATGCAAAGTGAGTAACACACGTGCACGCAACAGCAGAAGAGTCTAACACACGCATGAATGTGCAGGGAGAAGAACTTGCTTAGTAACTAACATGTGAGCGCAGACCAAATAGTGGGCTAACAAACGCCTCCGTACAGGATGTAAGTGGGAGATGTTTGCTCCTTCCCTGTTGAACTTGTGTATAGAGTGCAGAGGCTTTGCTGTTTCTAGCAAGCACATGTGTATAGGGAGATATTTACTCAATCTGTAACAAACTCTCATGCACATGGTACAGTGCTTGCTCTGTCTATAACAAAGGTTTGGTCAAGGAGAAGTCCAATCTGTCTAAAAAAAACCACACATGCACAGTGCTCAGAGATTGCTCTGTTCATAATGAATGCATACAAGGAGAGCTTGCTTTCTGGGTATGTTTTTCTTTTTTTTTTTTTTTCCCTGGCACAGTGGATTTTTCTCATCCGTCCTGTCTTTTGTCTCCACAGAGGGCAGATTGTGCTGGGATACACAGAAGCAGAGCTCTGCTATCGCGGGACAGGCTATCAGTTCATCCATGCAGCAGACATGCTGTACTGTGCGGAGAACCACATACGCAGTATGTTACATGGTGCCTAATGCAATTATGTTGTAGGTTTGTGAGTTGTATTTGGTCCAAGGCATTACTCTCCTGTTGTATACAGCATGTTTTCTCTGGGCTATTTAGAACTGCCGTTAACTTTTAACTGCATGCCATCAGCCACATAAAGCAGCTGCTTCTCCATAATCCATAACTGCAGCTATATCTAGAGAGAACTGTAGGGCTTATTGTGTAATAACCTTAAAGAAAGGGTTGTTTATATGCTGAAAATGACCTTCTCTCTGAACTCCTCAGGTCATTTCAGTTAAGCCTGATGCTATCCATTTATTTCTGTCAGCCATCATGCCATAGTCCAGGATGACTCAACTCCAGCAGGGCTTCTGGGTCCCTCTAAAACACTAATACTGAGCTGGGGAGGGCCAGCTAAATTGGTTCAGGTAGTGAATTGAATAAGGTGGATAAACGCCTGATTGTATTGAATGCAGATGCTGTGGCCCTACAGGCTTCGGGTTTTCTAGCCTTGTAGATACTGTGGCCCTGCAGATGTGCTGCTAAGTAGGCCAGTGGATGGTGCAGCGCACAGGTCTAGGGCTGGGCCCATTACTTCATGTATCATCTGCATTCTAGATCCCTCTGTTTGGTAACATATCTGCATTTTCCCCCTCAGTGATAAAGACAGGTGAGAGTGGGTTGACGGTCTTCAGGCTCCTCACCAAGCAGAATGGATGGGTATGGGTGCAGGCCAACGCCAGGCTGGTCTACAAGAATGGCAAGCCGGAATGCATCATCGCTTCTCAGAGGGTCCTCACGTATGTTTCGCTTTATGCAGTTTCAGCTGACACAGATGGTGCACTGAAGAATGAAAGTCTGTTGGTGCTCTGAAAAGATCATGCCATTCCTCATCATCTCAGACTACCGTTTTATTGATTAAACCCAAAGAACCCCTTTTTAATAGAAGTTGGAGCAATCCAAAGCTGAAACACACAGGAAGTGCTAGTAGGTAGCCCCTCATTAAGGAGTTAACCATGAGAACAAGCTGAGCTCTACATCCTAGGTTTGATCTGAGCCATGACCAGTAGCCAAGCCAGGGGGGTGGGGGTGGCTGTTGCGGCAGGGGTTGCTTGTCTCATTGTTCCCTGGCACCCTGCATTTTGTCAGGCACCTAAGAGTTGATTGTTGCTCTGATGAGCACCCACTTCACTGTGAAATACAGTTGCTTGCTCCCTGCAAGGGTATCAATGTATTGCATTCGTTTCACCTCAGTATACATGTGCGAGTGAGCAGGTTATTACCATGTGAGATGAGCCTAGTATACATTTGCTGATTCCAAAAATGGGGTTGCATAAAGGGGAAAAAGTGCCAGTGTTATTTGAGTCATGTTCTGATAGGTCTTCCCAGGACATACTGCTTTGCTAGTCAAGGTACTGGTGAAGTGGAAAGTGGCAACTGGTGTTGTTGAAATGATCATTGATGATTGCGCAAGTAATGATTGTATAGTGATGTTATACTCTGGCAATGGCCTGAAATGTTTGTTTATGTCTGTGTTATTCTAATGTCATGCTTCCCATACAGGGATGAAGAAGGAGAGGAGAATCTAAAGAAACGGAACCTCAAGCTGCCTTTCAACTTCACAACAGGGGAGGCTGTCCTGTATGACACCAGCTTCCCAAAATCCCTTGATGATCTCGCCGCAGGGAACGCATTGCCCACAGAGGGGGACCCTGTGCAGGGCAAGGTCACGCGGTCACTAGACCCCGACTCCCTCCTGGGCGCCAGGTTGAGACAGGATGAGTCAGTCTATGTTTGCGTCCCAGCCCAGAACCGGCTCTCTTTCCAGCATGACGTGCTGTCCGATACTGAAGATGATCTGGGCAAGATACTGTCCAGCGATTGGCAGGATGACATTTTGTCACTGTCCGAAAATGACATTTTCAGACCGGAACCGAATGACAGTTCCACGGAGGACAAAAATGGCGACCTGTTGAGCTTCATGAATAGTCTGGGTATTTGCAGGGAAGATCTGGAGCTCATTCAAAAGGATGAGGAAATCCTGAAAGTCAGTTTTGATGAACAGGGCGACATCATGGATGTAACGGATGAGATCCTGTCGTACGTACAGGAATCGCTGAGGAAGACATCGGACTGCTTTTTTCCGAACGGCGACCTGAGGAAGGCCTCAGGTCAAAGCCCCGGCTGTGTTCAGCAGCCTCAGCAGCCCCATCCAATGCCACAGCTACACCAAGGACAGC
The DNA here is from genome assembly GCF_013368585.1 of Megalops cyprinoides. Classification (NCBI taxonomy): domain Eukaryota; kingdom Metazoa; phylum Chordata; class Actinopteri; order Elopiformes; family Megalopidae; genus Megalops; species Megalops cyprinoides. The sequence continues at coordinate 17,163,493 of NC_050592.1, forward strand.
CATTGTTACTGCAGCAGCAACAGCAACCACATCCAAAGCAGCCAAATCCACAGCAACATCTGCATACACAGCAACCGGTTCCACAACAGCATCCATATCCACAGCAACATGCACATGCACAGCAACATCTGCATACACAGCAAGCAGTTCCACAACAGCATCCATATCCACAGCAACATGCACATGCACATGCACAGCAACATCTGCATACACAGCAAGCAGTTCCACAACAGCATCCATATCCACAGCAACTTCCACAGACACCGCAGCCAGTTTTGCAGCAACCAGTTCCACAGCAACATCCATCCTCACAGCCCAGTCTACAGCAGTTGTTGTTATACCCACAGCAGGAAGAGCAGCCGCCGCTGCCATGGAAGCAACAGCAACATTTACAACAGCAACGGCATCCGTCACAGGTACCGGCAGAGCCGCAACTTTCACACGCACAGCAACAGTCGCTACTGAAGCAACAGCAGGGACATACACCGCCACAGCCGTCACCTCCTCAGCAGCAACAGCAGCAGCAGCTGTGTCACAGGCTGAAGCACATGCAGGTCAATGGGACGTGCCCGTCTCTGACACCGCCCGTCTCCACGGTGCCTGCAAACGATCACCCCCTGCCTTCCCTGTTCCGCATGGATCAGAGCCACCCACAGTATGGACAGCCCTTCCTGGAAAGCTCCTCCTTTGAGCTTCCTTACAGGGGTCAGCTGAACACTCTGTCCATTGCCTGCGCCCAGGACTTCTCTCCGTACACGCTGGCCGAAGAGCTTCCAGCCAATGAGATGGGTGACTTCACCCCCCAAGACCTCGAGGAGCTGATAGAGGGCTTACAGTCTGGAGTACCAGGGGAGCAAGAAGGTACTGGTGTCACTGTATGCCATCCAGGAGCACTACCCATGTACCAGCGCCTGTCTGAAAGTCAGACGTCTGTCCAGGGACACAGCCAGCAGTTGAACCCCATGCTGTTCTCACCAAGCACTGTGAGACAGCAGCCTTTCCTAGTTCAGGTAAGCACATGTAGTATCCAACACACATTGCCAGTCACAAGCCCATATGATTAAAGTGATATCATACTTGTAACACTCTGCCAGTGTCTAAGGACAAGGTGGCTACTGATAACCAAGCTGTTGGACAGTTTAAACTGCTGGGCGTCATGTGGGAAGAAAGATATGATTGCACACCCAGACCTCCGACTGACGCATGCACCTCCTTTTTTCCCCAGTTTCAGAATGGCAGCAGTGGGGACATGAGCCAGACTCTCCCAGAATCCAGTGGCGGTGTGGAATGTCCTCAGTCAGGACACCCCCTTCTCCAGCATCCGGCCGAAAGCACTGTGTACCAAGACCTGACCTCAAGGGGGTTCATGTGATCATGAGCTCAGACTCATATTCCAACGCACACAACCCCGACGCCTTGTCCCCCTGAGGGCAGACTGCACGCCCCTGGCACAGCTTGGGCCTGGGCTTTGTGTGCACATGCAAGAGCTCCCCCACTGTCCACTAGAGCAGGACCGCTCCCACGGGAGACCTGGCGAGGGGAAGGGGGGTCTGTAGAGAGCATCAAGGCTGAGGATGTTTCATTTGGGAATGATGCTGTCAAGTTCATTCATTAAAAAGAACCCTACATCCCTGAATCAGATACAAGTTCTTTGATTTCATTCAGGGAAAAGTATCATTCATTTTTTTTTCTAAAAGATTGTTTTGGTGTTGTGCACTAAAGTGAACTGATGTTTGATTAGATTTCTTTGCTTTTTGTTAGAAAAGTAAAATAATTCTTTTTTTTTCTTATGGTAGTTTCTTGCACATTAAACAGGATTGTGGAATTATAGCGCAGTGGTATTATAAGTCCGTCTTATATCTGACCACACCACTCAGTTTAATATTGACATTGTTTGCTTAAATATAAGCAAGTAAATATTAATTCAGTTTGTTTTGACAAAAATAGAATGCCTAAGCATACAGTACCCCCTAACCATTTAAAGCACAAATACAGTAGCTGTGAAGACTATATGGATTTTTAAAGCTGTGCAGTTACAATGGCATGTGTTTGTAACAAAGGGTTTTGACATCTCCAAAAAGAGGCCTATAACAGGCTTTCTTCATGAACTGTGTTTTATCATACATTTTTGTAGCATAAGTAACAAACAAACTTGAGCAGTATTTTACGATGTGTAAGTGAAAAATTGCATATTTGCTTTTTATAAATATTTGTTCACAGGCCTGTTTTTTTCCAGGTGTACAGATTCCAAAAATTTTATATATTTTCAGTTGTAAACATTTTATAAAGCACGTAATTGTGATGGTCATTTGAAGTTTAACATTGAAATGTCATTTTATGGTAGTCTTCTCAGATTATACAGAGATCTTTATAGAATTTTGCAACACTTAACTTGCACTGTTGGCATCCATTGCAGAAGAAAAATAAGGTTTTAAGGGCACAGAGGGCTGTTTGGAGGGAAAAATCTTAAAAATATAATTAGTTTACCTAAGTCATTATTTAACATGTTTATTTTATTTCATCTTGAAGTTTAGTCTCGTCCATTACACCAAGCACAAACCAAAGAGACAAGATTAACAAGGCAGGATTGATATACAAATGTTTGATATGTCCAACCAAACACTCTCCCCAAGTTTTATTAACTAATAGAAAAGCCCTTGGTGCCTTAAATTTTCAGTGTTTATGTCAAGGAAGTCGTACTTATTAGACAATGGTGTTACTGGTGTAATGGTGTATTTTAACTGATACGTTCCTGTCCATCCACACATCCCACTGGATGAAACTATGCACTTATACAATCTTGTAAAACAGAAAATGAAAATTATTGCACATTTAGTGAAACTATAAAATAATCAGACACATGTAGCACTTTCAAAATGTGTTTTGTTTAACTGAGCCAGTCTTTCTGTTCAGGAGCAGGGTGGGTTATTATAGGCCTTGTTGGTTTAAAACCAGTGACATGCCAAGAAACCTGAAACCCTTTAAATAATTTGATTTCTTGCATCAAAGTTTGAAAAAAGAGATTTAACAAAAAAGTTTTATAAAGAAATGTGTTATTTCTGCTGCAAAAGTGTATTTTTGAAAATTGAAGATCTAAAAACAATTTTAGCTGTATTTTATGCATATTTGTGTGTGCTGTGTATAATTTATGTAATTAACAAGTTTCCCTTGTAAAGTAATTGATTCTTCAAAGCATTCAGTAATGCATTTTAAAACCGCAAGTTCAAGTGCTGGAAGTATTCAGTTGATGCTGTTCATTTTTAATTAGTAAAGGTTTTTGAGGAATTCAACCTGTGTCTCATGCTTTTTGACGTTGGAAATGTATTGACAGTGATTTAACAAAAGCCAGATGAAGCACAGACCAATACGAACACTTCCAACATTTCTGACTAAGCTTTTAGTCTTTTTTTAATTGACTGAAAAAAGCCAACCATTGTCGTTAAAAAAAGACCAAAAAATATCCGCAACACAGCATGTGAGCTGTAATGAAAATAACAGCTGAATAGATCCGCCCTTACAGAAGAAAATGGAAATAAAGGAGCAACAGTACTAAGCCTGCAAACACTTGTTTGATTATGAATGCCAGCTGAATGTAAAAATACCTTGCAGTACTAGGCATAACTCACTAGGCAGTCTTGGCATATCTGTCAGCTGGTTATATAATGCAGTGTTTCTTTTTTTAGTGCATATGATTATTTTACCCTGTTTAATATTGACTGGAAGTATTAGCCACTTAGGCTAGATGTGGTGTCCGGATATGCTTAGAAATACTACCATGGATTTTTTTCCCTTAATGTTTCCGCTCCTGTTTGGTGTGGAGATTTTGTAGTGCTGGCCCAACAAAAGTAATGAAAAGCATAAATCTGATACAGGAAGAGGACGTATATATGAGTGCTTTTAATGCTGCTGTTTTTCCCTTTAGAAGCATTTTGGAAGGTTTTTTGTACTTTGTATTTTCTTTTTTGATTGAAACAGTCATATCAAAAAGCACATGTTTGAACTGTATAACAACTCATAAGAACCTATTCAATAAAATTAAAAAGACCATATACATATACAGTATGTTACTACTACTTTTTCACTATTACAGAATGTTGCTGTAATAAACCATACTAATATTTACAAATGTGATATATCCGTAAAGTTCAGTTGAATTGTATGTTATGGAAATCTAATTTTAATATACATGCTGTAAATGTCATTTTTATATAAGAACACTGTGTTCATAACTTTTGGAATAGATTAATCTCTGTTGAGTAAATTCCACACTACAAATTCATAATTGCAAATACACATACTCATCCATATTCTTCTTCTTCCGTCTTGGTAATTACATGTTTTTTGTGAGACTTACAGTAAGAGCTGTCATGCAAACGCATGTTATTTGTGCATTTGTTAATCATTTTCAGGCCATGTTCATGTTTACACAGACTTCTCATCGATTAGTTGTTGAACATTTTCCTTGCGTATATATTATGCTTTGAAGTCTATTGCTTGTATCCTCCTATGGAGGTTGCTGAGTGGAGAGGTGTGTGTTGCATGCATTCGATACTACTTCTCAATAAATCACTCCGATTGCAACTCAAAGGCTCAGCAGCCTCTGGCTGTTTCACTTCCTCTATATCCTATTGTAGCCAGTGTTATTGCAAGTGTAACATCTGAATTCATCCATGAATTCTACCACTACTGTGCCTCACCTCTTAATGCAATGTTGCAGTGCACACACATATCGGGTTGGATCACATCGCGGGCATGGGTTATTGTGACTCTGCTGGTTTGAGGAAAATGTTATATCTCGTCATTAATAATAAAGCATCACTGAATGTAATCTCTTGTTTGTCTTTACCTGCTACTTAATTTGATTCTGTAACAATATTTGCACTAGTTGGTTCCTCCTTTTTCCTTTGGTAAAACATTGACTGCGTTTTGGGCAGTACTTACCTTTTTTTAAATTTTACCAGGACCAGTTGCTATTTACAGAATGACCTAAAATGGGTAAAACCACAGTTCTTTAACTGGTTTGTGAAACAAGCCAAACTTCTGGCCTTATTTTGGAAAAAGGAAATTCCATATTCCTTTGTAAGGCTTTAGTTGTCTTTAAGTTTCTGATCATTTAGTTTGTTTGCACAAGTTTGTCAACTTTAGTTATGTGTCACGTCTATTTTTGGCAATGTTCCAAAGAGCACTATGTCAGCATCAAATGCATTGTGCTACCCGCTCATTCACAAAGTTCCCGCAGAAGAAGGCGTTAAAAGCGTTCACTCGGCTATGATGAAAACTTGGAAGTGTCTCAACTATCCTGTTGTCCTCTGTTACCTTTGATTCAGTTTTGTGATAGCTCCCATAGTGTTCACATTACTCCTGTTGACATATTCAAGTTAGAAAAACTGGTGGCTCATGTCCCCAACAAAAGAAATATCTTTTGGCTAAAATTCACTTTGTGTACTGAAGGTGAATTTTAACCTGCCCTTTGGTGCTTTATTAATCAATGGCATACTTTTGGATAAAGATCATTCCTGCTCAGTTCTGAATCTTCTAACTTAACTGCAGTTTAAGTGACGGGGAAAAACAAGCCCATTTTATGCATGGATCAAGGATCTTTATCTGGTCTGAGTACAATGATAACATTTAGATAAACTGTTTATTCAGTAGCCTGCAGCCGGAGTATCTGTGGCAAAAGCTCTAGCCATAGACCTTAGCTCTTTCCTGTAGCTAATGACTTCTCAATTAGGGACTGAACTGTTAACATCAATTTGCTGGATCTCAGACAATTAGATGTTATGATAGATTTCTTGTAGCTGGAGATTAGCTAATCGCCTTTATCAGAGTGTCAGGTCTGTCTTACACCATTATCATACACACTGTATTTTGGGACACTATTTTAACTTTAATGGTCATGAAAAAGAATGGTTAATTTTGTAGTTGGTTAAATGTTACATTATTACTACACAGGAATTCATCAGCAGGTATGTCAAGCTCCCATCCTATACTGCTGGTTTTTATTCCAACCAGTCCCCCTGACTTAGTCCAGTCAGTTTGTTAGCCACACACATTACACCTGTGCATTTCCTGAAGTATACTGTCCTTGCAATGAAGAGAGTTACCAAAACGTCTGAAAGTGTCTGCTTAGTGTGGCCATGGACAACCTAGTGGACACAAAGTAAACATAGTGGGACAAGGGGACTTGAGGCAACAAAACCAGCTACCTCACAGCAGACCAAAGCTAACTGTTTTCTGTTGCCACAGATTCCCGGTTGTTGCAGCAAATGACACAGCTCAGACTGGAACCTGGGTCCAAGCTGTAGGCTTTAACCTGTGCTCCAAGCAAGCACTTCGACTGACTGAGCGACTCAGGAGCCATTAATAAAAGTGTTCTTGAGCAAAAGGTAAAAGTACAATTTTCATCTGTGATTAATCATTAGCAGAATGTGAAAAGGTCATGTTGAGTTAGACTGACTAAATATGACCAGGGACCAGAGCACTACTAGCAAACACAAGGCATTCCAAGAATTGTGTTTGACACCACAGTCTTAGGAATTTGCAGCTCTAAAGCAATCCAGAAAGATGGCTGGTTACCTGTGAAAAAGTGAAGCAAAGTGAAGACCAACACACAGAACTGCTTCAAAATCACCTGCACTCTAAGATTTTATTATAGAAAAACAATAAAACAGTCTACCATAAATGAACTGCATGTACAATTACAGTACTAAATCATAGGTGTCACATCAGTGTTACACCCAGTGCTCGAAGCATTCCAGACAAAAGTAACATTACCTCACAAATTACTCTCTGATCCCAATTTATCATTTTACTATTTATACATTCTATGACGCATTTACAGGCATAAAGCATGGCTCAAAACTCCACCACCACTGGTGCCTTCTATATGATCTCTCTTGATGCGATAAATTAGCTCACATTTCTCAAACAGGACAAAAAGTTATGCAGTTATACAATCTAAAGTCAACTAAGCAAGTAAGCAAGGCAGTTCCAAAAATAATTCTGATTATCCATATCTGTGTGACTTCAGTTTAATGCAAACAAATATGCTCCACACTAGCCGTAACATTTAAGGAGATTAGTTCCTGAACAAATTTTTGTGTACTGTTTGGGGACTGAAATTAGAATAGTATTTTTTAGAACATGCCGCACTTGCATGCTGGTGCTGGTATGATTTTGATTATATGACTCTTATCATAATAATGATGATGATAATGATTTGTGTTCTGAAGATAATTCTAGCACATTCAAGGTCAAAGAATATCTGGATCAATAATAAAAACTTGTCTTTAGATAGATGCAGATCACAGTTTCAAAATTGAATTGCTAACAATTCAAAGTAACTGTGTACAGTCCAAAAACATGTGCATGTGAAATGTAATATGCTATCAGAGGGAAAAGACTAAGATAGTAGGAGACATTCAAAGACGTAGGTAAACGTGGGTGGATGTGAAATAAACCACGTGTGGTGACTTGAAAGCAATGCACACAGTCCACAAACTGACTGAGGTGAATACTATCTTGAGTGCAGGGAGTCTGTCTAAAAAGGAAAATCTCACACACTGCTGCACACCTCTGTCTTTAAACCCCCCTCTTTTATTGCTTTGCTCATCTGAAGATTTGTGACAACCCCTGTGCATCATTTCAGAGGACGTTAACTGAGGATGTCAACAGCATTGAACAAAGAGCCATGCAACGTTCAAAAGAAGGCAGGGAACTACCTTACTTCACTGTCAGGATCATATATATATCAGTGATAAGCAAGGCAGGGCCTCCCTGGGTGAGATATGCTGTTATTACATAACACTGAATTATGTTCCCCACCAAACTAAATGTTTTTGTGGTGGAGAAAAATCTACAGAACATGTGTCAAAATGTATTTTGGTCTAAAAATATACATAAACAAATATTAACATGTGCACAATTTGTCTAGTAATACATAGTGAACAATTTATAATATACATCCACAGAAATAAATCCAGGAGCCTTTTTGCTGCAGCACACCAAATAGAGCATATTTACCCCCTTATTTTTGAAGTTGATACTAGTTCTGCACTGACCTGAAAGAACAACAATACAAAGCAGGAATTGAAAGTGTTAATCATTTTAGCAGAGCATCTTATCAGGTCTGCTTAGCTGCATCAGAGAGAAGCCACTAACTTATCTTTAGCAGGATGTACTGTGCCTCAGCTTTACTGCTGTGCACACAGATGCTTTACTAATTCATAGATAACCAGCCCTCTTTCTGGATTGCTTTACCACCACACATTCTTAAGAAGGGACTATCAAATCATTCCTGAAGGGCCGTGTATTTGCTGGTTTTTGGCTGAGTCTCCGGTCATAATTAGCCAGTCCAACCCTTATTCAACATGCCCCTTTCACATTTCTGCTAATGATTACTCACACTGAAATTTGCGCATTCACCTCATACTTAACATGTTACTGCACTGCATTTTGAGGAATGTGCAGGTTTAAATCAGCACTGCTAGTGACCCGACAGGACTAACACAGGTGGACTGGCTGGAAGAAAAACACTAAGCCCACATGCATTGCAGGGATGAGAGTCAAATATTAGGTCCTTTTGGAATGATTGATTCTAGTAATTGATCCAAATGAGGCACGATGGTATACAGCCTACACAGACTGAGGACAGAAAGTGTAGTATTTCTTCCATATGTAAAAGCTGTTACTAGCTGGAGCTCCTTTGTGTCAGGAGAAGCAATATAAAGACTTGGATTGGAGGAGCAGTACTGCTGCAGGCTAAGGGTGTATCCCTACACAGCATACTGCTGCCTATATGAATATCAAAATAGCTTTGTAATAATTTATATGGTTAAACAAGGACAGGTTTGTTGTGTTTTCTGGCCATTTGATTAAAAAGGAAATGTTCTAAAGAACATACATAGGCAGTGAAAAACATTTGTAATGATAATATGAGTTGAATTAAAAATTATTCCCATTTTTCCTCTATCCTATCACATGTCCTATTACATCCTGTACAACTACACAGTTCTACAGTGAACTCCAAATTAACCTGCATTCAGCTTGTTTCCAATTCATTCAGATTTGGCAGGTGAAAAAAAAATTGAATGAAACCACATCTCCAGAAACCATCCCCTCCCACTCACACAGCCACATAATGCAAAACTTTTCCTGAAAATTAAACCTGAATGCTAAGAAGATTTTTTTTTATGTGTTGACCCTCATTTGTATGTGTTGAAAAGGAAAGTTTGTGGCCAGTACCATCAGGCACCCTGATGAAACCTCAGAAACCCTCTTTATGAAAAGCAGCTGGTATGTATAACTGAGCAGTATGTCTTAATATGGTGGGCTCAGCATCAAAGATGATTTATTCAGTGCCTTTTATTAGAATTTATTGTAGGCTTCTTACAGCCAGGGAGGCATCAGATGTTCCCTGTGACGTCATTCCAAAGTTTCAATGTGGGAACACATTTCATGGCCTAGAAAAATCTGACAACTCCACTTACAATTAATTTTGCATGTCTTACAGTTCAAACAACTTTAATTGGAGTGTGTGCACTATTTTATTGTTAAACTTTTTAATTAAATTATTGAAAATTTGTGAAAATAGTTCCAGATTTCTCTGGATCTGATCAAAAGCCATTGTCTTTCAGGCAAAATTGAACAAGTTTTTTTTTCCTCCAGAGACCTCCAAAGCCTGCTGAATCTGCTAAATCTGGTCGTTCTAGTTTTTTTTGTTTTTTATTCATCATTCTTTCATTCTTTTGTTCAGCCTTCTGTATCAGCTCCTCTTCATTGTTCCTAGCTAGTTTCTATGTTTAAACGTATGGTAAAAGATTTGTGAATAGTTGTACTGTAGGAATGTTTTAATGGTGGTCCTCAAGTTTTCATGCTGCCAAATTCAGTTTCAAATCTTGATTTCTGTAGTCAAGCCACTTGTTTCCCTTTGATTTGGAAGAGTCATTTTTTTTATTCCCAATTAAGACATTGACTTCAAATAATAAAAAAAATCCAAAGGTGTGTAGCAGTACTAGTTTGTGCACACAACACAAATAGGATGTTCTCAGATTGACAAACCAAAATGACAGAATAGTTTCCCGCATAGCTAAAACTGGAATCACTGAAGTACTTTCTGATTTCTCTTCTATTCACTGCATAACTATTCAGTAATTCAAAATGACTGGAGTGACTTTTCACATTCATGATGGATGGTGATAGATGTCCCCTGTCTCCCTATTGCAAGGTTAAATTGACCAATACAGTAGTTAGCTTTAAGCAGTAAAGAAGGCTCTTCATTAAACTTAGCTAGAAACTAATCCAAAACAGAAACTTATATTACTGACATACATCCATAGAAACTCAGTTGAATATCCCCTAGCCAGCTGCTAGTCCAAGTTCAACAAAGTTTAACTGCTAAACAGGTGTTCGATGAAATTATGGAGGCTTGACACTAGCCATGATCATTGTTTAACTCTGCAAATGTGAAAATTCCTCAGAACAAACTTTAATTAATGGCCTTGTTCTAGAACATTTTGTCAATTCTAATGAGGCATTTTTTTCTGTTTTTGTTTCCATTACTCTAACTGGTTCTTTTCCCTGGTACAAACATTTTGTTTCATGTCAGCACACTCTTGTGCTGAAAATAATTATTGCCTGCTCAGTTTTGTGAAAACTTTATTTCTTCAATGCTGCACACATGAAGACAACATTTATCCATGCCAATGAGTTACGGAGCACGTTGAGCGTCGTCAGCCTTCAGGAATGTAGTGGGGTAAGTACTTCGGGGAAATGTGTGTGTGTGTCAGGCACGATCGACCGTGAAAGATGTTAGTGTAAAATAAAACAAACATGCTGCTTATATGGATTTCTGCAGGGTTTATTGGGGAGAATACAGTTCACTTAAACAGGTAGCACACTCTTTACAAACCATTTGCTTGTGTATCGCTGGCCCTCTCTGACATGTTAATGCCACACCAATATATCACTCAATGAGCAAATTATTGCCCTTTTTAAGTTTTTATCAGAAGTGATTGTGTAATGAAAAGCTACATTTATGCCCAGAAGAGACAAAGCACACTCTTTCCAACATGCATGATATACCCCCAAAGACTGGATAAAAACACAGAGGCTTGATTAGTTGGGCAGAAAGTCATTATGTAGACAAACCAAAACAAGTGCTGACCCCTGTTGGCTGGAGGTGGAACATTCCCCCGTCCTTGGGTAGAGGTGAGTTTATTCAGTGACATTATGCTTGACAAAAACACGAATTCTGCATGTTTCAATCTTGCCTGAGCAGCAATGCTCCAACTGATTTGCACACATAAAGACCTGGCCTTGTAGAATAGGTGCAGAGAAGACATCTCTGCCTGTAGATCGTCATGTTGGCATATTTAAAGGGATTTCATTCCTTTCCCTGTATCTCATTGGTTATTGTTCGGTCGGTCACAGACGTCTCTGGGCAAGGGTGGGGAAAGACAGAAAAACGGAAGTGGTCCTTTGTAAAATTCGTCACAGCCATACTGAGTTGGAAACAAACTTCTAAGGGCTTTGACAGAGATGGTGGACAATGCAACAAATTACTAGACAGCCCAAGGAGAATTACCCTGGATGCCTTCGATCTGTGCTGCTCCATCACATCCACAGCAGCTAATCTGAGGGCCTCTTGGCTTAGAGACTGGAAGATGGATCCACTCCCTGACTTTTGCACAACACTCTCGCAAAACACCCTCCAGTGATGAGTCATACGTCCCCAGACTGTCACACTTTAAGAATGCATCTCAGTTGACTAATAAGATCTCTGGGTGATACTCTGAGATGACACTATGACAGAACTATCTCCAACTGCATCAGATGTTCTCAGAATCTGGACAAAAAAACCCACACGGAGCTGCAAATTTCTTCTCTATACCATTCGAAATATCTGTCAGTTTTTTAGTTTGAACCTTGCTCTGACTGGACTGAAATTATCTTTTTGCTGGCCTTCCTACATGTCCCATGTGGCCTCTCCAGCTGATCAAGAATGCAGCATTTCAGATGGTCTACAACCAAACACAATAATGTCATGTCACCTCTGTCACCTCTCCTTATCTCTCTACATTGCCTCTCATGGTTCAGATACAATTCAAAAGCCTGGTTCTAATCTACCAAGCACTAACAAAAACACCACCCTCATACCTACAATCTATCATCAAACCCTACATTCCTGCCAGACTACTCCGCTTCAATCTCTGGCCACCTAGCCGTCTCTTCCTGGAAGGCTTTCTCCTATCGTTCATGTACCTTCTTTACTCCAACCCCCAAGTGCTGGAATGAGTGGGGTCGCTATCCATTTTCTGGTGCAAACTGAAAGCCAGTCTATTCAGACTATGTCAGATATAAGCCTTTTTCTGTGGCAAAAAAGCTTGGTGGTCAAAATTTTGTTGTAATTGACACTCGTGGCAGTGCAACCATTACAAGTATAGGAACGTCTGCCAAATGAATAAATATGAATGTAAATATTCTTTGTACCCTTAACAACTAATATTAATATGAAGGAGAAAGAAGTCAGAGGGAATTCATAAAGAATCTAAAAGTAGAATCTAAACTTCTCATCTCAAAACTCAGAAACATCATAAATGATGTCCTATTGATTGATCATTCAGGACATTGAGACAGATTTCCTAAACTGCTGTGATGTTAAACATGTTTGCCCTTTATTGGAATTTTAGTGTAGATTTTGCTGTACACAAACTGTATTTTTCTCTGAGTGGTTTGAAACCTTAATCATGGAAATGTACAGTAATCAAGTGGTCAGAAAGTGACCATCTGGAGGAGGCCCACAAAGTGAGCACAAGAAGTTTCTGTGAGTTTTCCATTTATTACTCAGACTTCTGTCCATAACAGGCTAACCAAAATACACAAATCTACATATCTATCTAACCTCTTTCATAGTTTCCTCATTGCAAAATCATTATATTGTTTGGCAAAACAAAATCTCCAAAGCAACACACCATAATATTTGTATGTTACCATTTAGCTATTTGTTTCATATGCCATTGTTATTTATTTGCTTAGCAGATGCCCTTATCTGGGGAAACTTAAATCTGACTTAAATCCATTTGTATAGCTGGACATTTATTGAAGCAATTTCTGTATAAGGGGACAAATGTATTACAAAGGCACTTCACCAACTCGGAGACTTCCCAGATCAGTCCACATGAGAGATATTTTCCAAACACATGGATTTTGTTCTACAAAAAGGGCAAGACAAATGAAGTGAACCATTCATCTGTTTTTTTTTCCTTCAGTATTTTTTCTTTTTGTTTTATTTATATATGCCAAGAATGACCTCTGGACCCAGTGTTTACAATGCAGCTCTCAGTCTGTGACTCACATTCGACATTTCTTTCTCTTCCTCTTCTTTCATCTGTGCAAACACAAAGATTTGAGGAACTTCTCTAAACAGAAATATTTTACACAGAAATGTCATTGCACACCAAGGTTTGAACGCTACCTTTAAATCACCAGAATGACTTCATTGTGACAGTATTTGTGGAAAAAATTATGAAGCTTGACTCAAGCAAAGGGCTAAAGACTTAGTGTAGACCTCCTCTATCCTCCAACCAGGCATTCAAAAGCTGCTGTAAAGCAACAACAGATAGTCTCATGTCACTGTGGGCACGCATATACAAGGACATTAGCTACCCCATTTTGTATGGCAAAGACTGTAAATGGCATTGAATGAAATAAGTGGGTAATGATTCATGTATGAAGTGGTATGCCCAGGCCATAACCTTCCACTGATAACACCAACCAACTGGCTCACAATTACTGAAAGAATGCAGTTACTGAATCAGTTTAACTTGTTCTTAGATACCAGGAGGTGGTGCTATTGTACCATTTTAAACTGTATCCAGTGGCTGAGGACTTCTTCAGAACACTGCCTGGAACCGTGTTTCCTAACCCTTGCCCTGGAGACCCACAGTCTTCAATGATTTTCATTGTGGGTGGACTCCTATATTGATTAGGTTTAGTTGACCTTACACAGTGTTAAATGAAATGGTATCTTAACAATAAAAGTCTAAAAATGATTTAAGGAAGACTAAAAATAAGTGTAATTAATCCCTTTGGGTAGTCTCTGAGAGGCGAGACAGCCTTTTGGCAGAATGCGGATGTGATGTACTCATCCTGCTGAGAGGTCTGTTTGGTAACCTGTTCGATTAAACTCCCAATGGCTCATGTCTTTGTCTCAGTTCCTCTTATTGCCATAGTATAGTCATTCACAATTCCAACAACATATCAGTTATGAATATTTTTTGCAAGCTTCTGCTTTACCTTTACATTTAAATGAAAGTACAGCCTTTTTTTGTATGTTCACAAGTTGCTCACAAAAGTTAAAAAAATCTCCTTGTGCGTATTTACATTAAATTTATAAATTTATCATTGTGTGCAAAAGCAGAGTGCGAATATCAGTCAGTATCAGTCAGTGCCTATGTAAAATATCTACAGTCTGTTCAAAATCAAAGTAATCAGTGTATCATCATATTGGTGCCAAAGGAGACACTGCTGAGACCTCAGCCCCAATGCATATTGAATTGTTTGAACTACTAACAGACTGAGCTCTACCGGTTAAGAGGTAATTAAACAAAAACTGGAGATAAAATACAATCACCACACAAGGGAGAGCAAGACAGCATCACAAGTAGCTACTGACAATGCCAAGACCCATACTGAAACTATGTTAATTTCATACTCTGATATCAGTATAACAGGGTCTATAATAAATTAACCTTGTGAATGTATTTTCAGTATACTTGAAGCTTGAGGTGATAGTTTTCACAGGAGATGCTCTAAGCAATACAGTTACAGTTATTCTAGATAAAGCAGGTTATGGAGGGATTATTTAGTTTTGCTATGCAGTCTATTTTTATTGTGTTTCAAAAAATCTGATGAAGTTAAAAAATCTGATACTAAAGTGAGCAATGCATAACTTAACGGGTATGGAATGTTAACCAGTACTTGCAACAGCTGATGGTGCAGGAAAGTGATTTGTCTGGATAGCACAAATACCAGAGTCCTCACACAGGACTCAGTTTGTATGCCAATGCACAGCAGTGCCAAGAGCAGCCACACAAGAATGCCATTCTGAGGAGCTCACAAAGAGCCAATTCTCACCCAGGAAATGGAAGCCATACCCGGGGATTCTGAGCTCCTGGGCACATTCCAAACATGGCAGAGGGTAGGGGACTGATATCAGAAACACATTTGGTTATGTTTTTTACAGTTGTTAAAACTTAATATTTAAAATATGTGGCACATTTAGCAGTCTTTATGTAAAATCAAAAATCAACAGTAATATAAGTGTCACTAAGATGAACAAAATCTCTTTCTTAAAATGATTTACACCCCACAAACCATCATAATTATATGTGAAATGAAAGAAAATAAATGCATCTGTGCACAAACAATAAAGCTGAATCTTAGTTGAAATATAGCTGTAACAACACCTTGAAACTAAACTCATCATGCATTCACTGTGTTTGTTTTTAAATGGCTTTGGTCCTGAAAATCACAGTTAAAATGTATAAATAGCAAATCAAGTATTTATATAACGCATGGATCAAACTACCTATATGTGTCAGTTCTTGTTTATTTCTGATCATACCTTGTCTTCAAAACGTCAGCACATGTTCTCATTAGGGATGTTACATATCCACGGCTGGCATTGCTCTTGAGTAAAGCCATTGCAGGCATCCACCATTGTGTGCATATGAATGGGTTTTCCTCATGGAAATTACTTTCAAAATTCATTCTCACAATTCCAACTTTGAACACAGGGGGTGCTGTAGTCCTATGATCACACAAGTACAGTACTGCAAACCTTCACTTCCTAAACATATTTACTCAATTTCCAATAAACACTTTATAAGCATCTTGATCATCCTTTCTACATAACTTTTGGGTTTTAAATGTCAAGGAGTTATGATTTTACCAATGACTTTAATATGCAGCATAATAGATTATGATAGAACCAGACAGTCATCAGGCTGAAACGTTGATAATTATCACATCCACAAAATAAATGGCATGTCTATAAGCTGTACAATAAAAAAACAGTAAAAAAAACTAAACAGCATAGTTCAGCTCTGAGAAACGTTACCAATGTCATCACTCAGCAAATTAAATATAACTGTAATTATATATTATCTATACCCTTGACACCACGAGAACAATAATAAAGCAACAGACAGCCAGCTGACCTATTAAGAGTTCGTAACAGAGGCTAAAGGGTTTTACATGCTAAGTCCTTTGAATTAGCTCCCTCCTTTCAAAAGCATTTGAAACGTGAATATCTCAGACAACCAGGAGATCCTATTCAAAGCTGTCTGGGTGGAATAACAGTGACCAGTGTGATTATTACACACCGGTGAAAGAGCAACTGTTCCAGTAAGCAGTGCAACCCAAGGATATTATGCTGAAAGGGGGGTCAGTGTGAGGCGATGTGAAAGTATTCGGGCTATGTCCACTGGGTCTCACTGACAGTCATGAGTTTCAAGGGGAGACAGGGGTGCCAGTGGTGTGTGTGTGTGTCGGGAGGGGTGTTCCTCTCCCCAGCCGGGGGTAATCCTCCTGGATCTGCTCTAAGCCCCCTAAACTCCAAATAACACCAGCTGGAATGTGCATTCACTGGGGGCAGCTGAGGCGGGACGGAGCGGGGCGGGTCCCCCGCAAATTGAATTAAGAGGTGTAAAATGCAGGCAGAATAGAGAAAACAAATTGAGATGGTGGAAACAGGTGTCATCTGACATGCCCCCCCCCCCCCCCCCCCCCAGCCTCCTCAGCACATCCGATTAGCAGCCAGCCTGCCCTGGCATTTACCCCTCCACCTCTGACCTTCTGAGTTTCCCTAGAACGCTCAGCTCGTAGCACCTGCGCCTCCTCCCATTTGGCTGGCCCGCAACACGGGACTCTCACACATCTGTGTGTTTGGGCCACTTCAGGATTGACAGGGTGTGGGTAAGATGCTGTTTATTTGGTGCTGTTCCACAATGTGGTTACCCATCTCCCTGTGTCCCATTTAGCCTTGCTTTCTGAGGAGACTGACACTGATACAGAGCTTTACAGCCGCTGTGGAGCTGGTCCTCCCATACTTACCATCCACTCAGTGAGTGCTGCTTCTGTGATTATTACATAGTGTGGTCATAAAGTCCTTATCTATTTGGATGGAAATTCGTTCTAAATGACGTGAGCTTATCTACGTACTTTGTGTAAGTAGATAGGTATAAAGAGGAACACAAATGATGTGTTGAGTTCATTCTTAGACAAGTGAAATGAATATTATACTTCAGTATTGAAATAAAGATGTTTTCACAGAAAGAGATCTGGACTTTGTGACCACTGTGTACTACGAGCATTTTGCCATAAACATCTGTGTTTCAGCAAAACTGTCCAAGTCCAGCTCTGGAGGATGGCCTGGTGAATCTTCATTTTTATCAACGTAACCACTTTAGTGTCGTTTGTTTCCATTTTATTACTGTATATTATATTACTGTATTTTATGACTTATAATCTTTGCCTATTCTCACAAAAAAAAACATTAACACTTGCACCTGCAACTAGGACTGAGAATGAATTCCCTTGCTGTAAACAACGAGGACATATTGGATTGGCGTAAGATAAAACATATCTTTCCATCTCAAACTAAACTTGGAGAACATGAATGACCTGTTGCAGTCCGCTGTGACAGGCAGTAGACTTGCAGGTCCTTGGAGACAGACAGCACGTGGTCCGATGGCCGAACGGCCATGCTCAGCTGAGGGCGCCCGTGGACAGGGTGTGTGCTGTCGAGGACGAGTCGAGCGGGGTTGCGTCCCATTCAGTGGGGAATTTGGGGGGGGGGGTTCTGCGTCTCAGGCCATCTGTGTGATGAATGGCAAACAGCTGGACAGTTTAGATCACAGGATGAAAGACATGCAGACTGGTTGGCCGCTCCCAGCTGCCGCAAGACAGTCGAGAGGAGAGGGACACAACCCTAAATTATGGCAGGGCCTTTTCCATTGCCTCATACGGCTCCTTGTTTCTCCCCTGTCTGTTGGCATGACTATATGCATTCTTCCCATTCAGACACTACTCATTACATGTCTGAGGTAATAGCTGATAGCAAACAACTAACCAGTTCCATGGTTGACCACTGTTAGCATGTTAGCAGGTCTTAAATCAAACTGCATGAACACTATTCGCCCCACCGTGTTACTATGGGAAACCAGCACTTTGTCAAAGAGTGCTGTGTATTTTATGGACTGCAGGACATAAAAATGTAAAATAATCACACAGTAAATAAGTGTAGTTGTTGTTAATAAGATGTCATTGACCTACACTGCATCCAAGATACTCACCAAAGAAAATGTGCCCAAACACAGAAATGGGCAGTTGAAATATGATCAGTGTATCAGTCTAGCTTAACATCTTAAATAATTTCAACAAGAACACTTGACAGTAAATGTTGCCCTCTCCTTAAACAGGAAAGAAATACTTCACTGCGTAAGAACATCTGCTCTGTACATATGTAACCAGTGCCAAATGCTTGTAACATGCCTGTAATTGAAATGACCATTGTTACAAATCAATCACACTGAATCTGATGGAAACTGAACCATATCAAATACTACAGAAACATCTGAATTTTAACATTTTATTAGTGTTATTCCGAATTCATTAGTACAGAGCAAACAGAAATCTTTTTAGAGGCCTTTTTCAGTCCATTAAAAATGACCACGACATTCTGATGAACTTTTTGCTCTTCATAGAGATATAAGAAAATAGAGTTGACAATACATTTAGGCACACTGTTGACATATACTGTACAATGATATGCACAATTCAATATCATAGATTCATATGTACAGGGTGATTAAAAAAAAAGGCCTGCATCCAAGGGGAGCGAGTGGTTACAGAAGGTTAGGAGACAGTCGACGTTGTGGCTGCGTTCCAAACCGCTTCCTTGTCCCCTACTCCCCTCACCCAATGAGCATTCAGCTACTGTGATATCACAGAATGATCACTTGAATGGAGCATAAGAGAGGGGGGGGAGGGAGCAGCAAATTAGTGTTGGCTCTGAAACGCACTTCAACACCAGCATTCAGTGCCCAGCTCAAAGCAATATTGTTCGGTTAAAAACACAGTTCAAAACAAGCACTTGTTTTAGCTACACGTTTATCGTGTATGTGCTGTAAGATAAAACACACAAAAAATATAATACGGCTATACAAGGCAATACACAATTATTCACTTAGGTAAATTCAGAGTTTTAATAAGTACTCATGTGCAATATTTCATTTGTGAGTTAGTAAGATAAAAAAACAAAACCACTGCAGATATGTGCGAGTGGTTTAACAGATTTCTTTACACAGATCTTTCAATATGCTGTGACTTTATTCTATGAATTGAAGAAAAAAAAAAGATTATGGGCACGCTGAGGGTCACTTTTGGCCCAGATTCAGACGTCAGGATGCAGTGAGGGAGCGGTTTGCAATGCAGCCTGGGATTAGGTGACGCCCTATCACACATTATTGGAGGTACAGCTCAGATATCCACAAATCATGATGACCAACTTCTCCTTTTGATTAGATATGCACTGCCATATAATTAGGAAAGCTGATTATATCTTCCCCTGACAACGTAGGAGCTACACACATGTACACTATATCCATACAGCTCCATATGAAGTCGCAGACATGTATGCTGCATATCCATACATGTTTGCAACTACCTAAATACTGTGCAATGTGCTCATCAGATTGCTCGTGCTGTATGTAAGCCATGCACAGAGGGAAAAACGGCCCTCATCTATAAATGTAAAATGATCAAGGAGTGAAAAACTAAGACTTATAAAACAAGTCCTTAACCTTATCTTGACAACAAACGGAATGCAACTGGTTGGGTTTTAGCCACCAGTTTACCTGTTCTTTCTTGTTTTTACACCTCTTCAAACATTAAAATATTTTGTACAGTTATTTAGATACGCATGCATGAAAGAAAATATTGCACAAAATGACTACTTCTATGAAGAAAGACATCCAATTTGGTATTTTTATCTATGCATTTGTTTGCGGTCTCCCAGGGAGTCCTCTACCACATCTCAGTTGTTCTAAACTCTCGTTTAGCATTAAGGCTGATTCACTATCCAACGGTGGCACAGTTTTCTGACTGCGTGGGATTCTCCCCACTACTGCTACACACGCATCTTTACAATCATATCTGCAAGCGTCGAACGAATTACGACATGTAACTGGTTTAAAAACAGGACACAAAACAGGTATTTTACATCAGCGAGAGTTACATTCTTTAAAGCATATCTCAGTATGCTCATAACAAACAGAAATGCTTATCTGCAGCATGTGACCTGGACAAACAACTGAAATGAGTTCAGTTACCTTTGGGAAGCTGGTGACTTCTCATGTTTCTTAACAGGCTCAAAGACACTGTGTACGTGCTTCCCCTTAGTGTTTAAAAGGTGCTAATTTTAGTCAATGGGCACTTTTGACATTTGGCATTCCACTGCTAGACTTTCGCCTTGAAAATTCTCACTTATGTGTGAATAAGAGGGGTGCCGGGTTCTACCACCTAAAAGCTATCCAGCTGCTATCACATAGTAGTAGGGAAATGTATTCTTTACAGCAGGTGCTTTATGCTGTCATATTTTGCCCTAAAAGCATTTATTTGCATAGTAGTCCTGGTATTTGTATAACTGTACTGAGTGCAGATAAGGGAGCAACTGATTACTGTAGTTACAGGCAAAAGCACTCCAACACTCACTATAGGACACTAGGAATGTGCACAAGCTTTGAAGAAAAGCCTTTCACCTGAACGCAGGGGAGGCTTAATTGGGGAAAGCTGCATAAATGCTTACATAAACTGACCAAGTATAAAGGTCAGAAGATACCATTTTATATTTCTGGATTGAACTGAATTTGAATGAACAGCTGTGGATAATGTTCGCTTTTTCTGTGGCAACAGGACCATAACTTGGTCCTGCATGGGGCAAATTAACGCCAAATAACCATCAATCACTTCAATGTGTTTACCAGTGACACAGTTTAGAATTCTCAGCCATTACTGATGACCACTCCTCCGTCCAATTAAAAGTTGCAAAATGCAACTGCCCAAGCCTTTTGGAAACTGCACTGGGCTTGCTGATTGGGGGAGTTCAAGGAACCTGCCAGAGGGGACCAGGCTCTCACCTACCCTTTAACATAAAGATACAGTAAAAACATTGACAAAAAGAACATCTGATACCATCAACAGTTGTCAAGCACCATAGTTTCTACAGCTTCTAAGTGGTTCGGTTCTGGCAGCTTTGGAACAACTCCGCAAAGATCGCCGAAATCTCCACGCTACTGATATGGATATAGTGCTTTAAATGTAAGGAGGCAGGGGAGGGCAGGGGAGGGGAATTTCGGGGCAGTGATTCTTGGCCCCCTCGCGCCCCTCTCTGTACACCGTGCCCCGCGTAGCGACCTGTCCGTGACGCGTACAGTGCAGCCCGGTGCGCGCGGCGTCGGCAGCGTGCGGCACGTCACCTCTTCTGCGCGGCCCTGAGCTTCTGCGAGTATCTGTGCATGCGCTCGGAGCGCGAGTGCAGCTTGACGAAGAGCTCGGGGAACTTGCACTGGGGGAACATGGTCTCCAGCAGGCCCTCCAGGAAGACGTAGACCAGCCGGCGGTTCAGCTGCTGGTGCTGGAACATGTCGAAGACCCGCAGGATGCCCTTACGCGTGGTGTCCGCCCCGATGATGTGCTTCAGCTCGTCTGCATCGACAGGGTAAAACCGGGGATCAAAATCAAGCTGGATTTAAGCACAGTGCAAACAGCCGTGAGAGAAAGGAGCCTGCAGAGGGGACAGGCAGGCTAAGCTTTCATCAAACATCTGAGAACACACCCATACTAACATCACTGAAGCACCCATACACACACTCTCTGACACACACACACGATCACTAACGCAGTCATACACACACTCTCTGACACAAACACACACACGATCACTAACGCACTCATACACACACTCTCTGACAAACGTGTACGCACCATCAGTAACACACTCATACATATTCTCTCTCACACAAATGCATATGCACCATCACAAAGGCACCCATACACGCAAACGCATACACACACTTCAGCCATATCCACCCACATATGTACACAGTCAATCATTTATTCATTTGGCAGACAATCACACACACGCATGCATTCTTGCAGGCACACACGCACGCACGCAGGTACGTATGCGAGACAGGTGGATATCTCACCTGGCATTATGGCCAGCAGGCTGGTTTTGGCAGCGACTCTGGTCCTCATTCGGATGTTTTTGTCCCTGCGGGGCGGACTCTCTGCCAGTATCCCGTTGGGCCAGAAGGAATCTCTGTGAGGGGTTTGGGCAGTGAGTGACGAGCACAACGGCGAGAAGATTAAGGAAAGAATCGAGCGCAGAGCCAAGTTACCTGAAGCGCTTCACAAAGTCTGCCACCTGCTCTGGAGACGTCATGAAATCCACATGATCCACAATTTTTCTGAAACAAAATGGATAATTTGACTATTAGAAATGACCTCTATGAATGAGTCTAACATTGTCAGCATGCATATTTCCATGTGACTGTGTCAACTGCTTATCAAATTAAAGAACAATAATGTCAAAACAAAAGTACTGAGCATTCAGTCCTTAAACATGCACAGTATTATTCCCTTACTCCTCATGGGTTCACGTGGGTCTAAAGAGGACGGAGCCTTATGTTACTGAGAGCAGATGAGCTGCGTGTGAGAGAGTGTGATGTCACCTGTGTGTTACCTGTCAGTAGTGTCTCCCTATGTATTGTGAATGAGCTGCGTTTGTGTATTTCACCAACTGATAGTAACTCTCTAGGTAGTGTGGATGAGCTGTGTTTTAAGACTTTGCCTGCTGGTGACGTTTCCCTACGCAAAGTGAATGCCTTGTGTGTGGGAGTATTTTACCCTAGGTAACGTGGATGAGCCGTGTGTGTTGTACCTGTTGATAGTGTCTCCATAGGTGGCACGGATGAGCTGCTGCAGCAGGTTTTTGATGTTCCTCCTCAGCCACTGGTTCCTCTCCTTCAGGTCAAACACCTCGTCCATCAGCAGCAGCATGACCCGCAGCGGAATGTTATCGTCCACCTTCGGGGGTCAAAGGTCAAGCCGATTCAATATTGTCACAAAGATCTATTGATGTTTGCATATCCAGCGGACAACATTCTAATTTTTTCGAAGGAAAACAGCATAGGGACTCTTTTTCCTCTCTGAAACTGAAAAGACATTTGTCAGTTAGGCAAAAACAATAAAACACAGAGAGACAGTGAAGAATGCTTTGAAGTGACAAATAAAAATGTGAAGCGCTGGACAGCTGTGGATTTATGACGATGACAAATCTGCATATAATCTGCACTAATCTTGCACGCCTTTACTCCTGGTGGAGATAAAAGCATCCCTGTCCTTAAACATTAACATCAATGATCAGTGATGTAATCCAAACAGTGGGAAAGTGCTGGTGTTTCGGGGGCTCCGGGGTCGCCCCTGGCTTTGAAGAATGCTACCGGCTGCTTGGGGGCATGCGTGTCTGGGTATCTCTGGGGAGAGGACATTCTCGGCACTAATACCTGGGACTAAAGGCCTGTGCTGCCCATTGGTGAAACGCATATACTTTACATTGCATTGCATTACAGGAGTGCTTTTACACTGCAGAAAGGGCTTTCCTGTCACATTTACACAGAGCAATCCGCAACACCACTGACTGTTCACCTGACACATCATACTGGAGGAGCTCAGGTGAACGGGAACCCATTTTCAAGTGGCTTCTCTTCAATTGCTTATTGGCTTTACTCAGAGAAGTCAAATTCAAGTCAGGCCGTGATTTGATCTACTATATGTTTCTACTATACGTGATCTACTATACTCTTCACAGCTCTGTCTCTGTTTTGGGAATAATGGGAAGGGCCTGGGGCGAGGTGTAAAAAGATATACCTACGTTGTCATCCAGCTGTGCAGAGACACGGCAGTGCTCCGAGTTGATCTCAGACTTCAAAGGGGGCATCTGAGAAACAAGTGACTCCGTGTTAGATCACTTACATACAACTTTTCCCCTGAACACAGTCCTGTACAGTGGCATTACAATGTCCATAACACGTACTTAGGCACTGTCAGCCTTAACACAATAAGGACAACTCTTCTTTATGTTCCAACCCTGACTTTGAGACCTTTTCCCAATGCGGTCATAATGACACCGTAAAACACCACCTGCTACACATACTAACCCTGGCTTTGAGAAGAATCTCCAAGTACAGCCAATGCCTTCAATGACACACACTAAAACACCTTGAAAATGTACCATTTTACGGTCAAGTGGGGCTACTGTCAGTTTGAGCTTTGATGTACTTTCAGACTGTCATGTACTCCATAAGTCAGCCCAGAGCACCTTGAATAGGGACTGCTTGATGTCCTGGCCCAGTCTCTCGGACATCTTGCCCATGTTGCCGGACATTTTGGTCATGCCCTCAGCCAGGCTGTCCGGCAAGGACTTCACAGCGTTGGACACGTTCCGCATCGAGTTCCGCAGAGGGTTCACAAAGGTGTCCATCTGAGTGGGAAAAGAGCTTTTTATTATCATTTGTTCGATCTTGTTACATATATCAATTCATAAGAATGAATATTTGCTTAAACAGTTCAGTTTAACTACAGTGATTCAACAGTAGTGCTCAACCTGAAATTTGAACCTGTACCTTTCTACTTTTCAGCTCTAACGAGACTTTATCTTAAAATGACCTCAGGCAGTAAGAGAGATCTGGTTTAAGGAAACCCTTGCAAAACTACATGACTAATCTTGACCATTGTTTCAGAAGACAGACATTATACAGGAATGTTAAATGTAACCAGTAGGGGGCGATCTTACCTTTCGTGCAAAATCGCCCTTCCCTTTGCTGTAGGCCTTGTTCTCCAGAAAGTCATTGAGATATGGTGCGAGTGTGGGGCATGCTTTCATCATCTCTGGATTCAGCAACAGCTAAAAATACAAACATTTTCCTTCCAGGCCTAAATATTTTACAAAATGGCACTGATTATCTTTTTCAACTTAACCTTCTACTTTTACCAAACCTTCCCCCTGGTGAACCAAAAAACACATTTATGAGGCATTACCACAAGTATTCAAAAAAACAGCACTGGTATCTGAAGTATTAATCAGTGACGCAGTTGCATTTTTGCAATGCTGATTAAACTTGATTCAGCTCTATCCATTTCTTCTACTTCTTGGAGATACTGGCACATTTCAATCAAGGCAGATTTTGGATGCTGATTGACCAAATGAAGTGGACTGCACCAACGATGTGGGCATTGCTACCTGCAGGTAAGCATTGAGGTCTTTCTTCCTCCTCTCCAGGAAGTCCCGGTCCATATTGTTGAAGGTCTTTTTCCCAGGGAGTTTCAGGATAGAGGTAAGGTTTTCAAACTAGGGGAGTAAAAACATTCCATTCATGTGTTCTAAAACAGGTGCAAGAGGAGAGCATGGAGAGGATATCCATTTCTCATACCCAGAAAAACCTACATTAATACTGTTAACTTTCTCAACAGTTTTAACAAAAAGTCCAAAAGAAATGCTGTGACTATTTAAATAAAATTAAGAATCAAATTTTAGCCGTGAGTATTAAAGTATAAAGTATGTCACCATTTAAAATAGCAGAAAATCACACTTAATAAGACAGCTACTCAGGAACAAACACATACTATGTTTCTGTCATGTAAAAATTCATGTGTTTAAAAGTCAAACCCATAGCTACGAAATCGTAGCAAATACCTAACTTTTGGCTTAAATGCACACTTGCAAGAGAGGTCACCTGCTCTGTGATGCGCATGTGGAAGTCGTGGAAGTCGCTATAGCGACGGTAGGTCACCCAGGTGTCCTCGATGCCATCGGGGTTCTTCCGGAACACGGTGACGGCGTACAATGCGTACGTTTTTCCGTGATCGTTACACACGCCTGCCACGGGAAGTGGGTTTAAACAAGCATCAGCTAACGCACAGGCAAAGCGAGAGGGAGGACACCAGAGGCAGGAAGGACAGAGGACAGAGCGCAAAGAAGGGAGGAAACATGGGGGAAAAAGGGAGAGAAGGAAGAGAGAGGGAAAGGAAAAAGTGAAGGTGATGAAATGGTTATGCCACAGAAAATGCATGACAGTACAAAACAAGAGAGACTGGGAGATGTTTAATGCTAGGATGGTGTTTAAAATGAGATGATTAGTTTCAACAGCAGGTGAGAATGGCTTGAGATGACAGTACAGTGAAAGACATTGGGAGGACCTGACCAGATTTAAGTTTAAAAGTAGAACAATTAAAATACAATTACAACATGCAAAAGCATATGCAGATTGATCTTATGGCTCTCTGAAGCTTCTTCTCAATCATGTGTTTAATAATGTGTACATTCCATTAACACAATTAAACAGTCATATGGTCTGTGCCCCAAACATTTTCACCTTTCGGTAGGAAAAGTATGTGCTTTTCACATACCAGTATCAGAAATGAAAGCATGAAGTTGCATTGATTCATCAGAACTTGCATTACAGAGGTCATCCAATGACTGAAAGAGACAAAGGACATATTGCCTTATTCTACATGCATGCCCACAGACATTATGCTGAAGGAAAGTTCAATTTATCCCACAAATCCCTTCATAAACACCCCCTCATCTCACACACACACACACACACACACACACACACACACACACACACACACACACAAACCATACCATACAAAATGTCATATCAGCCATAAGGATATCAAAGTCAAATCCATTTAAGCCCTAAAATTCTCTCAGTGAATTGTTGAGAACCCCCCCCCCCCCTTTTTTTTTGTTCAAACCAACTGCAATTCCAATATTCAGTCCTCCATAGACAGAGTAGCAGTGTCATTTTGCCTTGCTTGGTGCTCATTTCGTAATGAACCCCTTAGGAACACTGTCAGTAGACTACACACTCCAGGCCTACACCCTCATGCAACACATTAAACAGGACAGACACCTCACTAAAAGCCTCTGAGCCACAGAAAGAGAGGCAAATTAAAACACTACCAACAGAAATGTCATGCATTTTGTTTTTAATTAATGGAAACTGGCGTGGTTATCATCATCAGTGTTAACCTGAGTGTACTTTAGATTGCAATCGCAGTGCTGGTGTCCAGACTGGTTTGAAAAGGTTACATACCAAACTTAAGCTTCCCGTAGGAGATCCATTAAATGATTCTGTGGAAGTAAAGAAAAGAACAAACAAATTAATATAGTACCCATCTAGCTTTTGAATAACAAAAAAATTATGGGGAAAAAAATGAAATGCTTCAAGAAAGACTCATGCTCACTAATTTAAAATTTCATATGACACAAACCTCAAAAATGAACTGTGTGGCAAGAAACCAAGATAGAAAGTTAAAAAACCCTGGGAAGCTTGTACATAAAATTCTTTGACACTCTTTGTGCATCTGCAACTAATACAAGTGAATGCCAAGAGGGTAATACATCAGAGTTTTCAGCACCATAATTTCATATAAAACTTTACCGTAACATTATCTGAGAAGAGGACGAAAAGAGAAACAACAATAGCTCAGCCAGTGCTGACACTTCACAGCTATCCATCATATCATATAAAAGTGAATCATAAAGAGTGGGGGTGTTCAACTTGGGTCTCTCCATCATATTTCTGAGTATTCTGCAACACTAAAAATGGAGAGTTTCGTGTGAGAATGCCTGACGTCTTGCCGACTAATTTGTCTTCACAAAGAAATGCAATATTCCAAAAGTTTAAATATAGTGCCATGAACAATGCTTTAAACTTAAATGGATGATTCCTTTATTGGTGTTATACGTTTTCATTTACTGTTTCTAAGGGCACAGTACAAATGTGTACAGCGTAATGATTATGCTCTTACACAAAGATAAAGAGAGACCTTTAACAGTGTTTATAAAGTACACTTCTTAAGGACATATGGGTGCAAATGCATTAACTGGCAAGCAGTATCTAGTTTCCCCAGTGCTACAGTCAATGGGAGGGAGCAACATCCCCCTCTGTTCCTGGCAGGATAGGGAACATATTTTTGGGGATGACATAATGAGACCCACACTGGTCTCAGTGTCTGTCCAGTGCTGTTGAGTATGTAAATGACATCTGTGTCTTGACACAGTGTATCAATGGTGATAATGCCCAGCTAACGATATTGGAGGGAAGACTGAGTTCCCCTACAGTGGAAGAAACATTGGTCCTTGAAGAACTAGCTCTCTGTGTTCAACTACCCTGGTTTTGGGAGCTATTATCTTGAGATCTTACACCAATATGACAACTATTTCTAATCATTTCCTTGTAGTGCTATTTTTATATGACAAATCATCTTGAAAATGTACAATCTAAAAGGCATTCTGTTCCAATGCACCAGATAATCAGTTTTTTTCTCATCGCATAATACTTCACTTGCTTAGGAGCCAATGTGTCTGCATGTCAGGTATTGACAGCAATGCCGGGACGGTGTCCTTTTACGTATCAGTTTCAGGACCAGTGCATCTCCCCTGTCTCACCCCCTTCTCCGTCGTCAGACCCTCGCAGGCTGGGCTCCTTCAGCATGTCAAGCTCGGCCAGCATGCGCACGTACAGCGGGTGCTGTCGGAAGGACGGGTAGAACCGCTCCTCATGCAGCATCATCTCGTACACCTGGGGCGCCAAACCGCAACATTTCACTGCAGGTCCTCAGCAAACGGTGCATTATGCACTCACACTTCACAAATTAGCCGTTCATCCAGCTAGACAGTTACTGCGTGCAAGCTCCATGCTCAAGGAACCAAAAACAGAGACCCTCAGGTTACAGCTCTAGTTCCTCCACAGCAACACAAGAGCATTGCCTAAAAGTCCCAGTCCATCAATAAAACTGAACATCTGAACTTAACTTTGTGACTTATGTAATGTTTTCTGTTAGTAAGGGTAGAAAACAATAGATTTGCACCTTTCTCTGGATATCATCAAATATCTCAGGTGTGGGATCCTCCTTGTGAAGTTTCTCAGCCAGTTTCGCGAGCGAAGCTTCATCCACCTGTACTCTGGGGGAGGCCTGAAAATGAACACAAATCTGAGCTCAGGACCAAACTGCAGCATCTGACTTTACTTTGTGCCTGTGCCTCTGATCAGAGGACCGTCCTCTACTCTGCGGGACATCCCGGGACCCCGAATCACACAGTACAGACTAAATGGCACCAGCGCAGTAGAGGGTTCAGAGTTCACGTCGGCTCTGCAGTCTAACCTGATCAGAGACATGGATTCCCTCCTTCCCCCTCCCAAATAAGCAGGATGTGAATTACTGGTAGAGGTAAACTGCTAGGCTTAATCAATGGTGAACCCACCACCAACTGTGAATGCTGCTATTCAGACTGATTTAAAAACTGAAATCACAGAGAGGCCCAATTTCTAATAAGTTTAACAAAAAGGCGTAATTCTAAATACTCTTTCTTGCAGCATGGAAAGGAAAACTAGAAACAGAGGTGTGATGAAAGGTGCTCATTGTTTGGTCTGTTGTTCAGTTAGAAAGTGCGGTACATGGACACTGAACAGCTGCCAGGTACATGGCGATTTAAAGAGGCCCTTTTTGTTTTTTGTTTTTTTTTTCTGGGCTGCAAATGAATGGCTTGCTGCTTGGACTTTTATTGTATTTATGTGGCTTTCCTCCCACTGTGTTTTTTCCCCACTGTGCCCAGTTACAAAGCATCTGCTATCTGTGTCACATTTTCAAGTCCTTCCTCTGATAGCTTCCCCTATCCTCACACAGGTCACATGAGGCTAATCTCGTCTGGTTGCATACTGGTGGTGGATTCTGTGCTAATTACTGTAATTACTTTGGTACATTGCTGGTGGTGCTTACTAACTTGTGCGCAGACAAAAACAAAATGTGCTTGATCTAATTCCACCACAAAAACAAGCATTTATGTTAATCTTTGTCTTTAACTACTCAGTTTGTTAATCAATCACTTGGAGCAAAGCACTTAACAACAGTCAGATAACAGATATCCTTCCAGCATCCCTCTCATTCAGGTTTTAACTTCACAGCATGTTCACATCATACACATACATACTGTGTCAATACATTTTGTGTGTTTTCCATTAATTACTATTCATCGGGCTCTTCTGATCGAAAGAAACAACATTTACAGCATGCTGTATTTGTATATACTATCCCAAAATGTCATCGTTTAAACATTTAATGACTGATTTTTCCTCTTAACCCAAGGGGACAAAATAATGCCATTAATGCACACAAGACAGTTCCAGTCCATATTATAAATACAGCAAATACCTTCTATCTCTAACGTGTGCAACTGGCATCTATCACACAAGGTGTTGATTTCATGGTGTTTAAGTCCACAGAAGCTTTTAAGCAGGTACTATGTGTGAACCCGCCTACAGGTTGTGCTTGTGCTTTTCTGGATGTTTAATTTCAGAGTACAGGGGTAGCACTAGCGCTCACCTTCTCTGAGAGGTACTGCTCGTAGACCCCCAGCACAGCGGCCTTCAGCAGGCCTTTGGTCTGGCTGCTCTGCTTCTTCCCATCCCTCTGCCAGCCCTGCAGAACCTCCAGCTGCTGCTGGGCTGTGACCCGGTATCCCTCCACCGTCAGCCAAAAGAACAGGTCTGCCTGGCCCCCTACCTGCTGCATGTAGTCTGCAAGACAAGGCCAGATGGTCAGACATACAGAAAGGGGGAGGGGACTGCTCCGCTCCTTCATCCTGGTTCACCCGTGCCTTATCTAGATGTGTACATGTAAAGATGTCAGGTCAGGTTGAAATCTAAGTATTTTACAGGTCACAATATATACCTTAACTACAAGGGGTTATGGTCTGAGTCATTTATGTGTTTCTCGGTGCACAACTATTTTTTGTGTACGTGGTCTTTGGTAAGTAAAACAGCTCATTTTAAGTCCTCTTTTAGCACCTGCAACATTTTCGTGGGGAAACTGTTTGAAGTTGACACTAAAGGCTTCCTGTGACTATTACCCATGAAAAACTGAAGTGCGATGTTGTGAACCAATATGTGCTCCAGAGGAATGATACACAGCTTCCCAAAGTTTGCAGCAAGTTTCAGAGCATCCACTTCCTGCGAAAAAAGACAAAAATATATACATGTAAAAAATGAACTCTTTCAAAAACTATTTTTATGCTGTCAGTATGAAAAGCCTTAATTGACTAGGATACAAGTTACAGTAACATTCTATTCAAGGTGTTTGAGATGAAAGATTAAATTACCTTTCCTGACCGCAGCCTCTGTATTCTTGATTCACAGACTTTTTTCACAAAGAGTAAACTGTTGATCTGATTCTTAATCACATTAATATCTGTAAAAAGAGAGTTAGGTAAATATCAACAATTTCATCATGATTCATTTGTTTGCACAACCAGATTGGTTGAGAGGATCTAAAAAAACAAAGTAAGCGCAACATCCAGGTAAAAGGCCTTGCTTGAACAGAGAAATCCTCCAGTCTCCGGTTCAAAAGTCCAATATAGTCCTTATAGTCACTACTTAACCACTGATGTCTTTGTCCTTATCAGTGTCTCAATGCAACTGTCTCCTTGTGACATCGACCCAAGCGCTTTCATCAAACCCAAGCATGAACCTGCAGCTGGAGGTGTCGCCCAGTATTATTATTATTGATATTTGACCGCTGCATCACTGTTGACTGTAATGTATCTGACACATTACAGGCAGCTTCTCACTTGGTATTCTGAGGCCTGTTTGAGGGCTGCAGTGCATACATGTCTGTGTGTGTGTGTGTGTGTGTGTGTGTGTGTGTGTGTGTGTGTGTTTGCGTGTGAGTAGGTGTATGTGATTAAATATATGTGAGTATCTGTAAATGAGTGTGAATGTGTGTATGTAAGTATGTGTATGCGAGTGACTGTGTGATCATTTGCGTATGTGTGAATGTGTGTGTGAGTGTATGTCGTGACATAAGGACCACCTCACCATCTCCGGCAGTGTCAAGGGAGCGCAGGTACTGCAGCTCCTCAGCCGCCTTGTCTTTCACAGCCTCCAGCTCAGCAGGGTTGTCTGACAGCTTCAAGATGTTCATGAAGGCCTCGTAGTTACAGCTCGAGTCCCGGATCTGTACGGCAGAGCCAACACTGACACTCCTGAAGGGCTCTGGCACTGTGGCCTTAACTTTGAGCAATCACTTTAAGCAAACATTATATTTCCCTTTTTATGCATGCACATCATCATGACTACCAACCACTGAAATGACACAGATGTTGTGTAACATGTGAAAATATGTACTAGCTGCTTAATCTTCAGATGCTTCCACCTCTAGAAATCCTTCCAAACATTTTATAAGGACTACAGCTACCTTGACTCTAAAACTCTAAGAGGGATTCACACACACAAGTCTTCACTGCTACATTTTCCCTATTGTTAAATTGACTGTAATGATTACTTACCATCCAAATGACATACTGATTAATATAATCTGGATCACTCAGCTGGTTGATCAGTGGAAGCAGAACACCCCTTGCAAGGATTTCCTGGAAAGTAGTTTACTTATTTTGTACATCTGTGTTGTTTCCCATACATATTTCATCACATTATGATACAGCACAGTTCAACAATCTGATAAACAGTTACATTTACATTTACATTTATTTATTTAGCAGACGTTTTTATCCAAAGCGACTTACAAAAGTGCTTACAGAATGGTTATGTTACCATACATAACCATTCTGTTTGATGGGTTTTTATCTCACATTACTGCTTTGACTCAGTCTCATGTAAAGCTTTAGATGTTATCTTCTTCTCATGCCAGCAGAGCACTTTGGGAATTTGAGTTTATGCATTTTGTGTGCTGTGCTCACCCTGACAAAGTATCTCATGTTCCTGTTGTGGAAGTCTCCAGGAGGTAGTAACAGGTGCAGTAAGACCTCACACAGGTCTCTCAGAAAGCCTGGGGGCAGAGAGAAAATCACAACTTCAATAATCTTCTCTTTGCACTTTAAACACACCTGGACAATGTTTCATAGGGCACTTTGAGCTGCTTTCCGAAAAGCTGGAAAAGAAAAATCTGTATCTACTCTCAAACTTTCATTTAACAAGTAGTAGCCGGTTGAAAAAAAGAGCCAATTGGGAGCTTTGAACTAGGCTGACAAATGTTGGACAATGAATATGTTACGATTTATATACAAAATGTATGTATTTTTTTGTACCTGGCACTATAGTGTAATAGTTATGGAAATATAAGAGCTTGTAATGAAAATGTATGGATATTCAGATGGTTGAATATAACCTTGGACAAGGATGGAATGTGAGCTTGGACAAGAGCATCTCCCAAGCAAATGAATCAAATCTTTGGTAACAGCCAACTAAACTGTTTACCTTGGTTTCTTATTTCTGTAGAATAACCAATGTATATTACTGTATATTACTATAGCTAGTATGAATAATACAAAAAATGTCTTTGGGATGAATGAGGGAGTTAGGTGTACACACCCTCTTCATCTTTGGGGGTGGTGCACACCACATCCCGACATATCTTCCTCTCCATCTCCACCTCAGCTTCAAAGAAGGATTCCAACAGCTCCTCGGAGGAATCCCCTGAAACATGCGGCAGTTTGGATTAGACAGATCAACATGATCTTTGTTGCCTTGAAGACGAAAATGCAGAAAAAGATTAATGTTGCAGATGGATTTTGATACAACGTGTGCATGTGGGTGCATGCACAGATCCAGTGAAAATAAAAAACACTGTTGCTTTTACGGTAAGCTTTTACCAGCAGAATAAGAGTTTAACGATTATCTTTCAGCCACTTGTCTCCTGTAGAGCAATTATTCTATGGAATGTTTTTCTTTGTACTCTGTTCACTCAATGTGGTAATATTTTGATTGGTCAGGTGGACTGAATGCGTGGTAATCTATAACATGAGTGACCTACACGCTACAAGGCAATAGAAAACTGTTGGGCTCAAACACAGTTAAGCAGCATTTGTATTTCAGCAAAAGAATACATTGATTTTACATTGATCATGTGGTGCATTGAGTTTGTAAGCAATTACCCATGATAACATGCTAGACAGGTAGGGGTCTATTGACAAAAAAGGATCTTACCAAGCTGTGAAATACACAGGCTTGCAGCAATTGACTGGGACTGATTTGGCCATGGTCAGGAAGCAGAGACATGTGCAAGCAGTGTAAAGGTCATGGTGCAATGGAACTACGGGGGGGGGAGCCAGTGTAATACTACAAGCATTGACATTTCTGCAGCACACGTCTATATGTGTCACCACCATGTTAATGATGAAAGCTAATAACTATGACATAAGAGTCTAGATAACAATTAAAAAAAAACTTGAAAGCCCAATAAGCCTGAAACCAAACACTGTTTTAAATGTGATCATATCACGACCGTGGCACACTGGCCTTAGAAGTTTACGCAAATTACACACTGAAACGAGCTGGTGAACAGCATTAGGCCGGTCTTACGTTGTTTGGGGTCTTCTTTCTCTTTTAGGCTCTCCTGGGCTTTCCTGAAGACTCGCAGATGTGTAGCAAAGTCATCCACTAATCTGGTGGTGAAATATGGCTGCCAGTCGACTTCTTTGGATCTGTCAGATTTTGAGACACGCCTGTTTCATGCCAACTGTTCTGTTTTTGTCTTTTGCAAGAACAGACATTGCGCAATATGCTGGTGAAGTCAACATCAGGTGGTTATCATTGTCAATGAGGACATACCTTGTGGAAAGCTGGACGAGTGCATACTGTACAGTTTTTCTGATTTCAAGCAGAAAGGACTCATCTTCACTGAGAGTGTAATACCAGTATTGGATGTAGTCTCTAAGGACAAACTGGATCACCTAAACAAAAAAATAAATAGACATAAATCACATTTTAATTATTTATTTATTTCTATTAAGAAAGTAACTGTGTTTAAAATACTATTTAATTGTTAAAGCATAATATGACTTTGGCGTTTTACATTTTGCAATCATGAAATCAAAACAAAGAGTTTTAGCACCTTTTGCTGATGATATCCTGGATTAGAAATTACAATGTTTGTTGGCCCCTTAACCACTGGTTAATGAGTGGCAAGTGAACTGAGATATCAAAACAATGAGGTAAAACAATGCCAGGCTGAACTGTTAATCTTATTCCTACTATAAAACTATGGGACAATTCAGACTTGAGATATGCATATCTCAAGTCCAAGACTCATATACCCACTTAAGTGCTTCTCAGAAGAGGTCTGTGGTTCTATCACCACTGTGTAAATTCAGACAAGGAAATTTAAACAACCACTTCAACTTGACTTGTTTGCACCTTCTCTAGAAGTTTTATAAAGTAATCCCGTATGACCCACGACTGAAAGTGAGAGTAGGATTCGCTCTACTATATATGGCTATACTGGATATAGCCAGTTAACTTCCTGTAAAATTGCAATAACTAGCATCCTAACAAATACAAAAGATATTGGGTTCAATATATTACATCACATTTTAATGCTGTTATGTTTAAAAGGGGTGACTGACCTGCCAATTCAATTGTCCATTTAATTGTACCATGTGCTACAATTTAAACAGTAGTTGCATAGCTATCTAGCTAGGGTATGTTGAATAAATTTTATCGGACTATGAGCACTGAATATCACATTGTATAAATGCTCCTGCAAATGAAAATTACTGTAGGAGCTGAGAAAATTGTCCTGGCACAGTTACGAACTGGCAAGCACCACAGAGAATGCAACAACCCCTCTCTCCCTCTCCAGTTCCCAAGTGCTTCAACCATCCCTGTGTGGGATGCTATGACATATATTTGCCTTCATAAAATTCCACCGAACTCAAATTTATGCAGACTGATTCATATACTGATTTTAACACTAGGTTCAGATATCATAATTCACATGGTTGCTATGCTACTTCCTTGTGAAATATGATGAGACCATGAATTCGTCAGTCAATAAAAATCAGTGGGGCTCAGAGATAGCTCCACACTTTGCCATGCTTATTTCACACACATTGGGTGTACAACTTACATTTACTTATGCTGGGTGTAAAACCGATAGTAATCCAAATCACAAGAAAAACTGAAATTCATCTCTATCTTGTACAACACTGAAAGTCACCCATAGCAGGTGTTAAGTGAAAGTCACCCACAAATCTGACACTTTCCAAAACTGGGTATAAAAGTGAAAGTCATCCACGATGGGATGTAAAACTGAATGTGACCTTGTCTGGCTGTGAAACTCAGTCACCATGAATGAGTCTAAAACGGGAAGCCATCATTCCCGATGGGAGTGAGCCTGAATCGCCCCCTCATTGGGTGCATAGTTAGGAGCAGCAGCACAGGGCATGTCTGTTCGCAGTGAGGCTGCACACAGCCACGCTGCTTTAAATTATACCAGCTGGAGACACATAACCAGCAGTTTCATAATTCCTCAGGAATGTCTCTTGTCTCTGAGCTATTTGGGGTGAGAGTCGCAGAGAGTCACATTATCTCCAAGCCTTCATGGAGGACAAGGATGCCGTGTTCTCCTGCATGAGCCCTCTGTCCTGGGACAGTGGTCACACTGACCAACGCATTCTTCTTAGGATTCTCCTGCTGGCATGTGGAAGAGCTGGATATAAGACTAGCTTATGGCCCTTTCACCACAGAATTAATGGAAACAACAGACCTGTTAATAATAATGACAGAATTTGCAAAGTAAAATGTAAACTGTAAAATGTCTTTCAAAAATCCATCCACCATGAACCACTTACAATAATTATATCACACTCTTCCGGGTAAAGATACTTGGATGACATCTTTTGTAAAGAGAGATGTTTGTACAAGA
Organism: Megalops cyprinoides; assembly: GCF_013368585.1. Classification (NCBI taxonomy): domain Eukaryota; kingdom Metazoa; phylum Chordata; class Actinopteri; order Elopiformes; family Megalopidae; genus Megalops; species Megalops cyprinoides. Next base: position 17,200,348 of record NC_050592.1, read on the forward strand.
TGACCAGTGGAGAAGTATACCCCCCACACAAAATGGTATCTGGTATCCATTTGGAATGTACTGACAATGACAAAGACAATGCCCGGTGCATGTTGTTTTCAAGGTTCTTCTAAGGTTAAGCTTCGGTTCTAAACATTAAAAACTGTATAAACAAACTGCAATGATGTAAGACATCAGTTGTTTTGCCTACATTTTTTATCTATATGAAGCACAATTCTTATTCAATGCATGCTTTCTTATTCCATGCATGCTTTAAACATCTTTAAGTTTCACTTGCCTGCAAAAAAAATTCAACATATTTCATATGAATATAATCAGATATTTTCAGACATTTCTTCTCCGAAATGAGATGTCTGCTAAACTTTGAATTCATATGGAAACTGGAATTGATTTTTGACACTTACCTGCTGTAGTGGCTCATCGATAAAGCTGGATCCTGTGACTCTTCTGTCAATTTTTATCTGCTTGACTTCGAGTTTTAATTCATCCAGCGTCTTGGGGGGGAAAAGGAAATATATATTCCCAGTTCAAATCACTCATTATACAATGAGGCCCCACCCAAGCTGGCAAAACAAAGTAATAATTACGCTCATTATGACGGAAAGTGTGAGGACAGAGGGCAAAACAGAGGAAGAGCAACAGAGTGACAGAAATAGAGAGAGGAGAGCGAGATGGGGAGAAAAGGGCAGAACACTGCTGACCTTCAGTATGCCTGGTGGTGTTGTGGGAAGGAACGACTGTTCACATTTTTCCAAGTGTTTCTCTGAGTTTGTCCTTCCAAATAAAAGTGTTACTACAAAGCCTCTGTGAAGCACAAGCACAAAAAAAACACACTTTACTATGTGTGATTTAAAAAGAACAAGTAGGCACAAACATCCAATCGGTGACAAAGGAACAAAAAATAGGAGAATAAAAGCAGTGTGTGGGCTCCAGTCTAATTTGTCATTGTAATTAATTATTTTTACATTTGGCACCTACCAACAGAACAATCTAAATATACAGAGAACAATTTTACAAACAAATCTGACAGATAAATAGACCAAAACATCCAAAAGGACATGCAAGAAGAGTGCTTAATTTCCAATCAGTGTACAACACTTTGAATAAATACAGGTCCAGGACTCACAAAAAAAATTTAGTCAGAGAGGAAGCTACTATACCAGTAGTGCAATACATCATATCACAAGTACATATCATTTCACTGAACTTTGGAGGTGTGCTCCCGCATCAGGTATGACTAAAGGGAAAACAATATGGAAAGAAACCGAACACCGGGGATAGCTGTTATTGAGCAAAAAATAGCTAGCCGATATATCGAAACTGCTATATCGCCCAGCCCTACAAGTACATGAGTGAAATGTTTCACCTACCCAGCAACAAAGCACAGGACATAAAAAACAAAATAAAATATGGCGAAGGGTCCAAATGTGATGAGAAAGAGCACCACCCCCAGACTGCTCCATCCCCATATGGACAGACTGGCCTGAAACAAAGACACACAAAAACACAACACACATCAGTGATTAACCACTGTTTCCAGTTTCATTGGCTTTGTGAATAAAACATAATCTGCAACAAAAATGCAATAATGTGTAACGTGGTTATTGATAGACTGTCACTCACTACTGTCACTATTTGACTTCCTTTTCGATCAACTATGAGAAACAGGCCCATCCACTAAATCTGTAATATCTCAGACCATCTTATGTGTAAGTTGGGTGAGTATACATTAACAAAAGAGTATGTGTTGAGTGTACTTTTAGTTGTACAGTAATCAGCTCTGTAACAGACACTGTTGTTACCATCGGGGAGGCTCACTCAGCCAGACAGTATAGTCCTGTACACACACCAACATAACACTGAGCAACACGACAGTCACCAGCTCTACTAGAAATTGTCAAAGATACCACAGCACAAAATGCTGTGTCACACCAATGCCACAGGTTTAAAAAGTTCTTCCTTATGCCTCAAAAAAAAAAAAAAACAACAAAACCATTCTACCACACCCACTCTGATGGCCTTTCCAATTCTGATGTAAAGACTGTAGGCCCCATCAGTATGTGCAATACAGCTAGCTCATTTCCAATACTGAACACCTACAGCGCCTAAATTCCACTGATAAGCCTGTCAAGCTACAAGCAAATGCAGTATCTACATTAATCTTCCATGGCTGCCACACTATGTGATCAATTTCTTTCCTGTTTGTGTAGGTAATGTTACTTTAGAGGTCTATAACTAGCAGGCACACAGGTAGAAGCAGGTGGAGAAATCTTTTTTCAAATCTTACTTGAATTTTAATATGTTGCTCAAATATTTCAGTAACAGACCAAACCTGACCAGTGGTAGTATCACAGCCTGACAAACAGGTTTCTTACTGTCATTCTGACTGGACAAAACACAACACTTGAGTATAAATTCCCAACTGCATTTGCTCTTTTGCTATTCTTTCTGGATGCAAATGTGACTCATAGCTTAGCCTTAGTCCTAGTTAAATATATGTACAGCATCCATTTTTGTCCTTTCCTTGTGCAATGTGGAAGGGGCCACATGCAGGATTTTTGCTGCATTAGGGAAACACACACGTCTATGCCAGCACTTGTGCTCAAAAAGAGGATGTATACTTTCTGTGTAGTTGGCATTCTGACAAACCGGTCAGCGCGGTTACTATATGGTGCTAAATTATGTTTTGTACTTACTAGGTGACAAGAAGAAAAAAGTTATAAAAACGAGTAGTTTCCACTCCTAGGTTAGAACCATAACAGAAACAAAATATCATAGCAAAGACAATTCTCTGAATTTCCAGGGAACACTGAATATCCTTGGCAATGCTACATTTAGACAAGCCAGCACTGGAGTTAAAATTGTAAAATGCGAGGCCCTGAAATTCCCTCTAGCAGCTAGCACATAACACCCTTCTATCTGGAGATGTTTAGAATTATTCATAAAAGAGTCTTACATACCAGTTTATGGACATCTTACATGAAACAAATACCCATGGTGAAATACAGTATATGCACAGAGTAGCTGCTTTCCTCATGTAGGTCACTATATAAGTGCACAGGACACCCATTCATGGTGTTTGCCATGTCATATTACTCCCAACTAGTCTCTTCCAAAAACCCTGATGCACAGGTTCTAAATGGATATTTTACCAAATTAAACTGTTAAGGTTACAGATATAGGTGTAAGGCAAGCATGAGAAAGAATAATATAAATGCAAGGTACTCACTTTGCACGGCATTCTCTCTCTTTCACTCTCTCTAACTCTAACACACACAACACACACAGGTCTGTAAAATTTAATATTAATTATGTGTTGGGCAATAAATTGAGTTATCGCTACTCTACCATGGATACAGTAACTTTCTTCAGTCTTATGTAAGGAAACAAGTGGTTCGGTAATCAGTGGCAAAGGAGGGGAACGACACTAGCATATTGTTCAAACTCCAAGTCAGATTAGCTAGCATGGTGAACAATAAAAATATAGCGATTTCGTTTTTTTTTCTTTTCAACAAAAGTTTTAAAATGAATAGCATTGTTAATACCTCTGCACTTCTCAATTTTAATAAATAAATAAGATTATACCTAAATTACACGGTAAACCGAAGATATGGTAAGGTTCCAGGGACTCATCTGCATAGCAAATCGTCAGCTGTGGTCTATGGCTATTCCTTGCACATAGCATGGGTGACAAATTAAAGCCCCTTACAGCAGCGTAACAAATCGCACACAGAATGTCATGTCACCCTCTCACCTGACCCAGTACGGCGTGGCAAGATTTTATATACGAACCTTAAGTCACTGCTTGCTGGCTAGCTTACCACTGTCGTCATACCAGTCTCAGGCGCTATTTACTACGAAAAAACAAGTTGTCTTAACCCGTAGCTACCTATACAATCCCAGTCCTAGTATGTGAGTGATGTACAAAAACCTGGTTGATACAGACTTAACCACCGAGCCCTATATTTTCCTTAGATAGATAGCTAGCTAACTAGCTATGTGTTACTGTTGTGAGACTGTCACTGGACACTTCACCAAAAGAAAACAGATATACACCAGTTTGCACAAAACACGCCTTACCTCAGCTAACATTCTTAATACCGTAGAGACAGCGGTCGCTGTGGCTAGCCCCACCGCATTGTAATAAAACAACTCTGTTCCTAATTTCTCGTTTAAAGACGGGTACGTTCCCAGTCCCCATACGCTGTTCTGAAAGTCGCCATATTAAAAGGTTTACGTCCAGGCACCCTTGTCACAACGCTCTCTCCCGATTGGCCGGATGGCTTTAGCTGCGTCATCGTACCCGTGACTGGGGCCGTGTTTTGCGCTGTGAAATCAACATCACCCCCGGGGGTGTGTCTTTCGCAAGTTTGGTCACGTTTTGGTCGATTACGATTGATTATGATTATCGCGGTCCTGTTGACTGCGTGTGACTGAAAAAAAGGTGATGTATGACGAGGCGTTTTTCACGTCTAAATCACTTTGCTCGTCAGCAGCCGTAATGTTTAGTGAACGTTCTTGGACGAAGGGTCACAGGCTTTCCGAAACGTGCATCAGGCAGTAGGAACACTGGCTACTACTTGCGGAATTTCAACTTTCATTGGCATGGAAGTAAAGATCACTGCTGCCATATTTTCCGACGAATTATGCTGTATTGTACAATGACATTTATAAAGACCATTAATAAAAAGACATGAAAGGTATATGAGCGTTGTAGTCATTTTCCATGACTTCGTGGAGAATTACGCCGCATATGGTCATGCAACACTAAAACACAATCTTGTTTCGGCTGAAGCAACAGTCGCCGGCCCGACAGCATAGATTTCCGCAGGCAGTAAGGCTTGGTAAGGAGGTGCCGCTCGTTTCTACCCTTGTTCGGGTTCTCCTGAACGGTTTATTTATCCAACATTTTGCATTGACAGATGATTCAATGTCAATAGGCGTTACTGGGCTTTTGTCAGCTTTCATCTAAGTAGTATTACCACAGATGCATCGCAATCTTAAACTCCACGCACTACATCCTTTCCTTTGCCTGAGATGTAATGAAATGCCTAGTTGCACGCGTCTGACACCGTTTCTTTATTTTGTTAATTAACAGCATGAACAAACAGCCGTCCATGCACTTGACCACGTGACCTCCAAATCAATTTGTAGCCCCTGTGACAAATATCAACAAAGCTTAGGACTGGCTCATTAACAAATGCAGAAATTCACAAGGCGACTATAGGAGTGTTGTAGCAACAATATCTAGATTGTCTCAAGCATTGCAGCAGGTTTGCTTTTTGTGGTCTATAATTACATTTATAACGCTCCTTTATAGCCAGGTATTTTTTAAAGCTACCTCCTGATGACGAGTTGTGTTAAACAGTACAGAAAAGTATAGAAGTGTCATATTATGAAAGTCTCCTGTGATAACCTTGGAAGATTTGTGCGTTGTACTGTATGTAGACAAGTGCACTGAGTTTTAAATATGATTTTTTTTCAGAGGTTGTCAATTTAAGTAAACCAATGCAGTGTCCAGTAAATGTCTAATTCAACACATTACATCAAAATGAATAGCTTCCTCTCTGTCTCCTTGACAACTCAAGCACTGGTGGCGGTTTGTAAACAAGCCCCTTTCATAGTGACATGTGACATGTCATTTGACCACATAATTTTAAACACCTGTGTTTGCTTTTAAGCTCCACTAAAAAATGTTTATTACACAATTATTCTGTCACCATGTTTGTAGTCATTGCTATGTTTAATGCAGCCCAAAACATATTTATCATTATTAATGGCAATCGTGTGTAAAACTAAACAAATTTCACACAGTTGATTGAGAGTGATAGCTCTCTCCTTTAAGGAGGAAAAACATTCCAAGTAAGGTTGAAGGTAAAAATCTCTTGGGAACCAAACAAAAGATAAACATGAGATGCCTACCTGTTTCCAGCAGTACAAGGTACCTGTCAGGTCCCAGAGAAGATAAGGCTGTAAATATGCATAATCCCAGCTCCTTGTTGATCTGTTCTGGACACCTGATACTCCTTTCTCCATGGTTTAAAGGCCGGCTGTATTTAGAAAATATTGAACTCTCTTTTCACATATCTCCACCTTCATGAATGAACCACCTTGTCCGTACACTGAATGAGCAAGCACACAGAATGGAATCTAAAAGCTGTGGCATGTTTCTTTCATGGCCCACAGCCCAACCTCAGTAACAGATACCAGTTTTTCCAGGTCGCACGTCCTTACAGGTATAGTATCTGTTGCAAGACACAGCGCACTTTGTACTTCTTCTGGCTTACTACCGGTCATGGGAGGTAATTCATTGTGATTGTTTTAAAACCTAACAACACTCATGTAGTCACTCTTTCTGTCTGAGGTTTCTTACTCTATTACTTACATTCTACACAGCTGAGATACTTGCTCTAGTCTAGATCAACAAAGCACCATCAAGCCTTAAGTATAAGGACATACTGTGACATACAACAGTAAGGAAATGTAAGTTTTACCAAAGAAATATTAATTTTTGCATATACTCAAACATTACTTTGTTCTGTTTGCTGATTTTGATGGAAATGTCTAGTGTTTCACCAGTGTTATGTAGGCTTAGTTGGTTCGGTTGCTCTTGGGTAATGCCACAGGAGAAAAAAGGATACAGTTTCAAGCAGGCAGACTGCATGGACATAACCATTTAACCCATATGTAGAATTTAATTTAATTAAAATAATAACATCAATTATCTGTCTATCTGTCTAGTATCTGTCTATCTACATTAGGCCCTGCACTAACTGTGAAACAGTAAACATGAGTCATTACTATTTTCTAAAAATACCCAGTGTTCCTGTAAAGGAAGCCTTTGTTTTACCTGTCATCACCTCCATATCCTTAGCTGCTGAACTGGGATATAGAGAGAACAACAACTTTCATTCTGTCTTTTCTCTGCATATTTTTACACACATTCAACATTTACCGGAGGTTATTCCACATAAGTACCTCATACCAAATGCTACCTTATTTATACCAATCTATTTAAAATATAGTCAACCCCTCTCTTTAAGTGTCTTACAGTAATCCAGGGAGCAAGCAACATCACAGAGCATATTACATATCAAGCCACTTTTCAAGATATCAGATGCTTTGTTGAAATAGAATGACATGGAAAATCATATCCAAGAGTGGATTATATTCTCTTAGAACCAAGTCTTGACAAATAATAGAACCTTCAGCATCAATAGGGAGCATCTGCCACTGGCAGCAGAGTGGTGAAGTGGCTCAGGAACAGAGCTTATAACCAAAAAGCCAAAAAAATAGGCCTAATCTTGATAGCCCCAATATTATGTCATATATATATACAGTGTTACTATCTATAAAATTACAAAAGACTACACTCTGAAATTGCTCAAACAATACAATTTGTGAGATGACATACTATAATGTAAATAAAAACAATGACAGGATTTTAAAAATATTCATCCTCATGTTTTGGGAATTGAAAAATGAGATCAGTGTACTTCAGTTCTCAAGATACTTCAAAGGCTGCAAATATACCAGAGCACACCAAGAGCTTTTAATATAACATGAAAAACAATATTTTAAAGGACATATGGCATAAAAATAGTGAACAATGACTGCCTCACTTAACCCCATTTAAAAATTACAAATAAAAGCAGATGTTTTGCCTATGTTAGAGTCTCAACCTGGAATGTAGCAGCCAACCGGAGCCAAAACTGAGAGGCTCATACCAAAACTGGTCCTGTTTCACACAGAAGAACCCTTGACTAAAGTTACAGCTATCTAAAAAATTACAGCTAGCCAAATATCCTTAACATTGGATTCTAGAGGAGAACAACAAACTGACACTTAATGGGTGGGTTTTAAATAGGGGTGGACAAGCTAATATCATATCTGTTGTCAAAGATAGAAAATACCTGGAACAGGTGTAAATGAAGTTAGCCTTCCCTAGTTACATTGTCTGAACTACATCCTGTTGTGGAGTGGAATACTGTACTTAAATCATTGTGGACGTCAGCCCCTGTGGCGCAGAGCCACTGTGGTTCCTGTGGACTCGTTTATGCACCCGCTACAAAGCAAAAAATATTAGTATGTTTTTGATAAAACATGCAAACTGAACAAAGATAGCTTAACATGAATGGCAATCGCTCCTTTTACTATAAAACTGGTAGCTACTATAAGCTCCTACTGCTTAAAGCAGCAATTATTTTAGTGACCATTAAAACTAAATGTGTGCTTCTAGTCCAGAAGTACAGACTCAGTAGGACGCCTGCCCTATGGCACTTTGTTCCCTAATTATAATCTGTACACCTAGAATTTCAAGCCTCAGTTTTACCTCGTGATAATGTATTATATTTCACTGTGTAGCATATTAAGCATATTAAACTGAAACGAGCGCCTGTTGCCGTGTCTTACTTGGCCTTATTGTGTAAACAGTCCTGATTGTTGGCTCTGGCGGTCTTTCCTGCTCTCTGCTGAGATGCTATTTTTAGTAAATCCTACTCGTTTCGCCACAGGCACCGATCGCATCTCCTAGGCGCTGCAGTTTGAAAATACAGTGCTCCTCAACCCTTCTCCATCTCGCACTTCAGGATGGCGGTGTGCACCACAGGAAAAATAGAAATTTAAGGTGCATTCTGGAGCCTCCCTCCCTCTGTGTGTACACAAGGTAAGATGATATAAGTGTCTTTTTCATAACTAGCTTAAAAAAGACGCTTGTAAATATGAGCGCAGACGCATGTTGATGCTTGCCACCTGCATTTTCAACCTTTCATCAGTGACTTTTTAGTTTGTTTAAAGCTGACTGAGATGGTTTTCTTTTCACTTTTAGTACACAAAATGTGTAATATGATTATAAACACCCCCTTTTTGATGTTGCTGTACTGTCAGTTGAATCATAGCCATTCAGCGTTCGCATTAAATAACCTGTGCTACCTTTCAACACGAGAACAGATACTGTATAGCAAGGAAAGGAAACTAAAAATCTTTGTAGACGACGAAATTAGTGATTATTATTTTTCAGTTCATACACGTTTATGATTTGACATCGGAGAAAACTCACACAATTCTAGATTTTGAAAGTAGGAGCAATTGCCAACATGAATTTTATCAAACATGTACGTTGCCGAGCTAATTTATATTATGGAAACCGCGTTTATTATTAGTAACGTTGGTACCTTAGATTAGGCATAGAACGGACACAAATCAACAGCGTTATGATGCATACGGATCAATAGTTGGAACGTTACAGCTGGTTAATGTAAAGGGATATGTCGGTAAGGAGAAGTTCTAGCAAATAGGAATGACATGACAATAATGTTATCATTTTATGATACATTTAATCAATATTTTTCACGTGTTTAGTTTTATTACATTGCCACTCAACGCGAGAAATAATAATACGTCTGTCTATCTTGCTAGACAGCTATAATTCCATGTGAATGGATTTTTTTTTCGTTCCGGAGTTCTGCAGAAAAGGTCCAACGCTGTTGCTGCGCTATAAATAGAATCGATGAACATCACATCTTGCAAACAAGTGATCTCAGGAGACGTGCCCGATGTATCAATTGGGTTTCTTGTACAGGTTGTAATCTGTGAAGCTTCTTCACTTCACCTCAAAACAAGTTATATATATATATATATATATATATATATATATATATATATATAGACAGAGAGAGAGAGAGAGAGAGCGAGATAGTTACCAGCTGCTGTCATTTCGTGTGCTTTCGTGTGCAAGTATGTATTGTATTGTTGTGTCAGTACAGAATAGAAGCATGAATTTAATTGTTCACTCTGTAAAACCGTCGTATCTGCTGCCTTTGCCTTGGTAGTTTGGTAGTTTCCCTCTGCCTAACAAACCTAATTCAATATACAGTCGATAAGAACATTGATGATAGCCACCGACCCCGGTTTGTGTTCTTACTGTATTGGACAAGGGTGTGTTGGTTATTCCATCATCAGTCGATTTTTGAAACATCATGTCAGGAGAGGGCAGTAGAAGCTGGAGAATTATGTCAATACCCATGTTTTAAGGCGGTTATCAGGGTGCGTGTAGATGAATGTATTGCTGTACTGAATGGAGCGGTTTGTACAGAAAGTATGCATGATTTATATGTAGCCTAACAGCAGTTAATGGAGGTACAATGGTGCGAATGAAAATGTGAAGTTCCCGTCTCATTTTGACAGCGGTATCAGGTGAACTTTGAATTCAGTAGGCAGTGTACCACTACGTATTATTTTGTTCTTGTTAGAGGTTTCCCATTATGAGGATTCAGTGACATTGACATGGTAGCTACAGGATTCATCCTATTGGTCCAGAATAAGAAATTTGCATTTTGTATATGAATGGATTAGTTGAATTTCTTAGATGGAATAAAACATTGACATGATGAGAACTGATTTTGAGTGACAGAAGAGGAAAGGTGGAGAGGAAAACTATGTAAGATGTGATTGTCAACGCAACAAGAAATGAAGATTCAAAACTGAAAAAAGACGAGGCATAAGAGAAAAACTGCATGCAAATATGTTTGTCTTTCTTCTTGTTTGCATTTCCCTTTCATTTTCTTTCCTTTCTCAGTATCATTTTAATTTTGTCGTTAGTACTTGCTTCTTCTCATGATCGTTTGATCGATTTTCAGTTCAGATTTACTTTTCTCATTTACGTTTGCCTTTTCTCATTCTTATTTGCCTTGTGCCATTTGCATTTTTGGCACAATTTACCCTCCTGCTGTCAGTGTAGTGCTTATGAAACTTGAGTCTGAATTCCAAAACTCTCTTTTAGTTTGGCATTAAAGAGCATAAAGATGTGTTCCTAATTTGCATCCATTTTGCAGGGTATAAGAGTTTTGTTGCCATTTTTCCTTGTATAGGGTATTTCCAGTGTAGATTATTTAAAAAAACTCATCATTTGAAGAGTAATTAATGCCGCAGTCAGTTATGCTGTCATTTCTCTTCTAATTTGCGCTTCATAAATTAGCAGGCGAGGGAGCTATGCTGTGAAATTCGAAACATGCCCTCCTATGACTGTGAAGATTAATCACATCTCCAAAATAACATTTTTTCTTGCAGTTGCATAACTCTTGTGATTCTGTTACCTAGGTCGTGCTGTGTAAACATATAGATAAAGAGAGGTTCTGTGAGATTCTGAGATGCACTATGGTGGAGATGATAAATTTAGGTGGATCTGTAGGCAGTTGTGCAGTCCTGTCTTCCACGTGGTCTTAGATGATACTTCATTAGTGTTTGCCTGCCTGTCACAGTGCTACATTCGCCTAAACGACAATGATGTCAATGTCTGTCGGTGGGATACAGGTGTCTGGTATGGGATACAGTAGGCTGCAGTGTGTAGTATTGGTTAGGTAGCTTAGTTTTCAACCAGAAGGTTGAAAGTTTGAATCTCTTGTGTAACATTGAAAGGCTGTCAGTAAAGGAGATACAAAATGTAATGTAATTGACACTCTTGGTTATGATATGGAGCTTAGTGTGTGTAACCGCTGTGGTCAGAGATGAGAGTCCAATCTTCACACATCCCACAAGCCTGACAAGAGACACACATAGCATACCAACCCAGAAGACCCATTTCCCCAGCTGAGAGATCCAATCAAACTCTTGCCCAGCTTTATCATGACTCTAGGGGGGTGACATCACCTTCTCCAAGTGACTCACAAATTCCTTTGAGCTCTGCTGCATAAGTGCTAGGATGCTCAGTGGATGGGTAGCCTCACAGTAGCTGTATGCATCAGCAGGTGTGAGCTGCTGTGAACAGCCTGTGGCCCTCCAAGAGGCTTGGGAGCAGGACATTGGAGTGCTGAAGAACTGGGTCCAGAACTGAAGAGCGAAGTCTGATCCCTCATTGGTGACACTGCTGCTGGCATCATGAGCTCTCCCACACACTCAGGTATGTGTGCTCTTGTACCACATCAAGTCTGCACACATTGGTTTGATGCCCAATGTGTGCATGCATGTAGATTCATCAGAAGTGTAATGCTTTTGTAAATAAACTGTTATGAACCATGACACATTATCTTCGTGATCATAATTATTTACATCATTGCTGTCATCATCATAACCGTCTCTGTCAATGCTCTAATCACCTATATAATTATCATCATAATAATCATATTCACCATTAGCTTTCACCAGGGCTGGACTGGGACAAAAAATTGGCCCTGGCATTTTTGGCCTAAACGGCCCACCACAATCGGTCGGACACCACCCACCGGTACACCATCCTTGCGGTCCCCTTAGATATGCGTACCTACTGTACTATTCGCCCAAACCACTACAAAGCTGAGTAGTAGGCGCTGTGGACAAGTGTACCAGTGCAAGTGGACCAGTGTACTCACTCGCTCTTGACTGACTCCTTGGTGATCAAAGGTGGCCGTGGAGTACACAATCTCCATACTCAAATAAATACAAGTAATTATCAAAGAAAAAGCTCTGCTAGAAGTCAAAAGTATCATTTCAAATTATTTAATAAAATTTAAGTACACAAGCATGTATAAAGTAAACAATAAGTCAAAATGTTGCCTGTGAACTCCACACCAATGGACAGCAAAGATCTCCTCCTCAAACAAGGCAACCTTAAAAAGAATGAGAGGAGGAGTATCAATTTTGGTTATATAGTCCTATATTCTTGAAGCGTAGGACTTCTAGATAGACAATGTGCTCTTTTAATTTTTTTTGGCTCGCAACTTCTCCGCACCCCCCTTGCGCTTTTGTTTATCCATATTGACGCCCTCATCCATCCACAGATTTTTGGCTCTGAGCCACGGCATCTGGCACAAGAAACAGAGAGGACAGAGGGGGAGGGGTGGGGTCTAGTAAGAGATGTGATTGGGCCAGCCCAGTGTCAGTATAGAAAATGAACCAATGGACCGCTGTCGCTGCTTTATGGGCCGGTCGTTGGCCAAATATTTTTGTTGTTATTATAAACTATAAATTAAATTATATCAGCCAACAAGGTGGGTCGGCCCACTGGGAAAATGCCCGGTATGCCAGATTACCAGTCCACCTCTGGCTTTCACCATTGTTGTAAAACTTATGATCATCATCATCTTCATTGTTATCATAATCATCACCATTCTTATCATAATAATCCTCATTATTGTCATCAGGTACTGTATATGTTTTCATGGAAATATTATCAACATCAAAAAGACACACATGCTTCATCTCAGGGATGTGTATTGGGTAAATCATTTGAGAATCATGTGGAGGACAGTGTACAAAACAAGTTGTTCTGTTCTTAGGGCATGTCACAGACTCTTATTTATCTCCTCCAAACCTAAGGGCTCCAAATGGTGTACCCATGGTGTCTTTTGCTTTCTACAGAAAGATAACCCATTACATGGACAATACGGTTTGCTCATTAGAGTCAGTTCTTTCATTATCATGTATCTGTTACAGCATGTATTCTATCTACTGGTGTTCAGTGCTCATGAAATCACTGTAAGGTATGTTATTACTCACAACAGAACAAGATATATATGAAGTGAATATAATTTTCATGCACTTTGTTAATAGCAGATGAAAAGAGTATAATGGTGATAATATTTGATAATATTTTCTGATATTATATTTCTGACCTGAATCTTTATCTCCTGTACAGTTTTGACAGAATAACCTTGTTCAGTCCTTTGAAAGTTAACACAGTACAGAATATCTGGTTTTATACAGTCTTGTTCTTGGCAGGTTTAGTGCAACAGATGCCTGTTCTCTCTTCAGGTAGCTGGAGGGGCAGGTTTCATCCAAAATAGGTGACATAAGGGACGACAGTCTGTTGGGCTGGTTAAAGTTGTACTTGCACTTGTAATTTTAAGTTGGATATTCGTTTCCTGGTTTGACCATTGCCTACAGCGAGATACTTACCCTGAACAGTTTTGGCAATTATGCAGCTCTGTAGAAGTTTAGCATATAAAATGTCATTTTTGTGGCTCACCCTGGATAAAGACATCTATTAAACAAAAAATGGTAAAAACACAATTGCTTGACATTTTTTTTGGGTTGTGGTACTTCAGTTGTTACACAGCAGCCATTGCAGTATTTAGATGGAACTCCAATGGATCAGCTTTTGACAAAAGTAGATCCAAAAGAGAGTACATGGCTGGCATGTCCTATTAGTAGGAGCTAGTAATGCTAACGAGGATTTATTTTGTATCTCCTTTTGATTGTACGTTTCGTGGTGCATTTATATTGTAGCTGATTGTTAGCTGATATATTAGAGTTGTTGAAGTATTTTGTTGTCGATTAAAGGAAAGGAAAGTAGACAAGTCTTCAAGCTGGAGACCCCTTCATTAAGAAAAGTTTAAATGTGAATTTCCTCCTTAAAGACAAGTTCATGTTGCTACTTGTCAAGGAGAGGGAATTGAAATGTTCTCTGGAATCCCTCAGTGAACAACTTTTTCACCACCTCATGGTTTTCGTTCCACATAATTTTCACCCAAAGGAGAACATGGGAACGGAAATATCCCAGGCCTTCTCCACGGACCTCTTTATGGGTGTGCAAAATGAATCAAACATTCGCCAAGCATAAATATATATCATGCTTAAATATATATCATGATGACATTCCTCTTCCTAAATACCAGAAAATTCAAAAGCGAAGATGATAAAAGATACTTTTATATTATTCATAAAAGAAGACTTTTCTCATGTTGCTCAAACTGTGCTGGTGCACAGGTGTGGACAGATGAAGTAAAGGAACAATAAGAATGGAATGGAATGGAACATAAGACACATGAAAAGAACATGTAAGCAATGTAGCTGGCTGGCATGGTGTATAATGTGTAACACAGACAATAATGCTCTGTATTCGTATAGCATCTTCTTTCTAATGCCTCTTAACAGATGATCTCTGAGATACACTGGTGAGATACTTTACTGGCTGACATGAGTGTTTGTATATGTGTTCTCCACAGGCATTAATTTTATAGACATTATAGACAAGATTCTGGCATATGCTGTTATTAATACCTGAGAAATATAGACAAATACATTTCATAAGTACAGTAGGTTCTCTACTGAGATGCTCATGGTTTTTTGTGAGAGCAAATGTTAGGATTTAAGTTTAGAGGCCTACAAATTGGTCTTTCAATGTGTGTAGGGTTTGAATGCACTGCCGTGTCTGTTTGCGGTGTGTAGAACAAGAAACTGCTCACTGGTGTGGAGTAGTCTTTAGCACAGTGGACACATGATCTTTAAAGACCTGAATTCATGCTCAAATGTGTAAATGTTGCATATTCACTGTCTCTCATAAACCCTCCTTGCATCGATTGGAGGTCACAAGTTTTTCAAGGACATGTCAGATCGATGCCATCCTTTAACATATTCCATGTGAAAAGCAAAATGGGCTTTCCTTTTTTCACAACAATGTGGCATTTACTTTATGCAGTGTGGAATATGTGTTGCTTAATGCTGAGTTTCATCTTTAAATGTTATGAAACTGGCTTTGCAAATGTAAAGCAAATTATGTCTGTAACAAAGGCATAATTCTGTTACAATTTTACCACAGTCCTGGATTCAAATTGGCTGTAACATGCTTGTTTTGATGTATTTAATTACAAAATTAAGCAACTGTTCCTTTCTCTTAAAACATGCTACACTTTGACTTGGGTAATAGACATTGTATAGTTGTCAGGGATATATACGATCATGCTGGAGAGCATGAGTTGTGTGGTGCTTGAGGTTGCTAGGCTTCTGTTTCCAAGTCTGGCCAGGCCTCATCGCTAACAACCAATTCTGGAGAGGAAGTAATGAAGCTTTAACTCAGGTTAACTTCTTCTAATGTTTATCTCTATTAAACTAAACCATGTTTGCATATCAGTGTAGGTGACATATCTTTTGCTTATTAAATCATAAAAATATGCTGGGAAAATGACTGTGTCTTAATTTATATGACTATAATAGATTTTATGGTAACAAATGTGAAATAACTTCATGATTATTACAGGAAAAAAGAAACATAATAGAGTGAAAATTTGGTAATTTTCTCACCTGGAAGCTTTAAACAGATTACAGTATGTCATTGCACCGTCAGTTAAAAATAAATGCTCACGAAACTGTAAAGCATAACACTTTAATTTCAGGAGCCATTGTTTGGGGGTTATAAATAGCAGCAGGGCAAACACACACACACACACACACACTGAAGTGAAAAGACAGCATTTCAGCAGATGGGATCTTAATCCCACTGTGGGCCCTCAGCCACGATGCCCCCACTCCATCTTAAATGCTATATTTAGTAATCCAGGCCCTCAAGGGCAGCATGCAGCCAGGATTTGCCATCAAGAATATTCCAGATTGACTTCATTTGTCATGCCGAATCCTTCGCAGCTGACACACATGAAATACATAAACACTGTTGTCTATTTCCCATAGCACCCACAACATGCAAAAGAGTGTTTTATTAAGAATATTTTTCTGAACCATCACTTCTGGATCATCACAGTAGTTTTAACAGCGTGTATCAAATGTATTAAACTGGAGTTCAGCAGTAATTTTAAGATCTCTCAAAGACAACAACAAAACGTATAAAGTCAAAATAATGGCTGGGGGGACTAAACAGACGCCAAGGAGATGGTTTTATACAAGTACAGCTAAACCAAGCACTTTCTCTGATTCTGCGATTTTCAGACAGCCAGGTCAGATGTCCTTTAAGGTCAGGAGTATCTTTTGAGTGGGTGGATGGTGGAAGAGAACACACACATGCTTATCTGCAATTTTAACATTAGGCATAAGACCAAAGATAATATTCAGCTGGTGAGTGACGTTTGAGTCACACTCTTTTTGGCAGTGTTGACCATATGCCCCTTATTAAAGTTTATTGAAAGGTTAAGATATGGAAAATGTGGAGTTGCAGAAATGCCACCGTTAGCAGTTTCCACATGATATGACATTAGACCCTTAAAATATATCACTTTGTTATGTTCACTTTCCATCAACAGTCTGCTGTGTAGCTTAAAAACTGTGATCAGTCTATGAGCACATGTATTCTCTCTGTTTTCTATTCATTCTTGATTTCTGTACATGTTCTGAAGTCTTGCATTGCAGAGAGGGGTCAATGTTCAGCCCTTTCGATACTTTTGTGGCATTCTACAACCTAATTGATGGTCTCAGAAAGTTTTGTGAATATATCAATGAATTTTCATAATCAAGAATCACAAAGCAAAGCATTAGCATAGGTTATAACTGGTATCTTAAAGAAATGCAGTAACTAAATTGGTTGATGACCATGTTACACTAAAAAACTGAAGAAGCAGTGAAGAACTAGGGGTAAAATGTTACTCTGGGACAAACAGTCAGTCAGTAAGCCAGAGAGTCAGTGAATGAGGAAATTCTACAGTTTCTACAGCTGCTTCATCTAGTTACTGCCGAAGGACAATACATTCACACATTGGGGAAATGAGTATAAGCTTGGAATTCTTCATTGTTGTAAACATCTCAGAAATGTTTGTAATATACTGGATGGTTTTTGAGGAGCAACAGATGTGTGTCTTGATCTGTTAATGGCATGAAGCTGAGGAGGTTAACGTTTTGGATCCTTCGTTCTCCCAGTTTTCACTTTGAGGCTGGGCTGGGAGTAGGCATCGCTCCGTGAACTCATCCAGCCACTGCTGGTTTGTAAGGAGACAAATAAACTCCTCACTGTAAAAAAGGAAGTCGTCTGTGATTTTTATTGTACTGAAAAGTCAGATGCTTGGTCAGAGCACATAGCCACGTGGGCCGACCACTTCCTCCAATTGTATCAATCCTGTGTGTGTGTGTGTGTGTGTGTGTGTGTGTGTGTGCGTGTGTGTGTGTGCGTGTGTGTGCGGGCACATGTTTGAGCATACTCAGACAGCTAACAGAAGATTTATCTCAGTTGGAGAGCATCATGAAGATCAGGGCCGGTGAGTTAGACAGATTCATTAAATATCTAATTGACTCTTTGCTGTTTTCAGTTTCACCAATATTTTTATTGTTTTCTCCCCTTTTTATGCATGTTGTACAAACCTTTCAAAAAATCAAAGTATTGGCAAAATATATACGTGCTCAAAAGAAGTTATAGGCCACACCAAACGTGTGATAAAATGAGCAAAACTGATTTTGAAATAATGATGTATTAGAACACATATATGGAATGTATATGAACATAAAAGCAAAAGGTATTCAGCTTTTCTGGCCTGTGTCCAGTCTGTTTGTGATCATATGTGGTCTTTCAATGACTATGAGCTTAGCTGTCACTATGTGTGATTCTAAAAACCCCAATTAAATCTTACTGCCACTTAAAGATGAAGGTCAGTCAAATTTGTTTCCTCCTGTGAGGCATGATACAACATTTCTTAGTGAATAGAGTCATTCGGATTAAGCAGTTATTTTCTCTCATTTGCTTTACTCTATGAGTTGTCCTTTATTCTTAATTTATCAATTTCATGCGCATTCAGATTTATGTATGGTGTTGCACAATAACAGCAAAAGTGCTTAAGAACACCCTTCTGATTAACCAGGAAAAAATTAGAAAAAAAAATCAGTAATCATGAATAAGTAAAAATAAACTTGAAAATGTTGCTAAATATGTATTGTAAAAATGTTTATACCCTTTATATGTGATAAAATGCACTACAGTGTAGAATACTGACTGCACTGGGGAAGAATATAAGTAATTAACGGAAAACTAATCATTCACTATTTACCATTCACTTATTTACACGTGTTCATCCAAAAATGCTGATTCATAGTGAAAAGAATCACTGAGGATCTTATGAGAGGCCAGTTGTGCTTTTTCAGCCAAAATGAAAATCACACGATCTATCAGCAGTAGGAGAAATGAGGAACAATTGATCACAACTGAAGCCCGTGAAACATCAGCCACTTGTCAGATATATATAGATATATTGTTTTTACATGCCTTTAGGGTGAAACATGGATGGATAGCTTGGATGGCCCACTCTTGGCCATCTCTGGCTTGGCAACTATGAATATGACCCAAGGTACACTGCATTCAAAAATGATATTAAAGCACAATTATAACATAAGCTGTACTGGTTTAAGCCCTATTGTTAATAAAGATTTGCTTACACTTCCATAAATAGTACTTGGAAATTTCACACTATAGCCTAAGTACAAAGGCTATATACTATTCTGAGATCAAAATAAAAGACTCAAAGGCGTACATTTAGTTAGAACATGACATTGCCACAGCGTCTGCAATTTGTCTCAACAGTCATTTATTTATTTTACGTTTATTGCATCTGGCATTTTTTTTTCAGAGAGTAAATTTGTAGTTTTGCTGTGGCCATTTTAGAGAGCAGAAGATTGGTCCAAAATGCAGATGTTCCTCCCCTGAGATCACATTATCACTGGCCAGCGCACAGGAGTGTAGACACAGACCCCATGCCTTACCCCCCAGCCACACTGCGGTACTCCCACTGGGGCTATGGTAAGTCCCTCAGCATCTCAGCCCATCTGTTTGTTACAGTTGATATGTTCACCAAGGTGGATGTTGATCATATCAGTGAAGTTTTCTAATACCAATGGAACACAGGGAGAATAATGAGGCACCATTGCTTGTTAGGATTTTATTTTTTTATTAGGGCTGCAATGAAATTCATGCTTCAAATCCTGCTGATGACAGTCCTTAAAATATGCTGATTCCACACTCAATTTAACTCTTTGCATGATGTATTTGTTAGGTATGCCAGCCTCTGAACTTGTTAACATATTGTAATGCAGTATGATTTTTTGCCAATGTCAGCCAAAAGAAATGGCTTCACTGGTTGCTCTACAGATAATTACAGAGAATTTTGATCACACAAGTATGGAAAAGCAAAAAAAAAAGCTTGATTGTTGGGCTAGATTGATGTAACGCATAGCTATTTGTTTTTTGGACTGGTCCATACCTACTGGTACACAAGTCATATCGAATGGTTTAATCAGCCATCTTAGCTTTAGAGGACTATGGTCACTCTGTGCTCATTCTGTGGTACAAGTGAAACCTGCCTGTTGAATTGGAAGAGGAAGTCTTAAGTTAAAAAAGAGGAAATGCTACGATTGGAGCCAAACCTTTCCAAATTTATGTTGTTTATATAAAAACGACCTTTAGGAACTTCCTTTTTTTTCATCATTGAGCAGGGAATTTTGGTGAAAATGAAGTGAGAATGCATGTTTGAGCAAGTCCTGTTTCTCACACACCCAGGGGGCGAGAAGCAGAAATGAGTCGGACTGTGGTTTGAGCAAACCCCCTTATCGCTTCACAATCACGCTTTACGGAAGAAGATCCTCTGTATGCACATATGTGACAGCTAAAAATCAGAGCATTTTATTGAGGATTCTCAATACATCAGCTTTTGTTCGTACTTAAATGTGATTACAAAGACAGATTACCTCTGACTGGAGTCCCACTGTACTGTTCACTGTATGAAAAGGCTTTTTTTTAAATACTTCAGTTCCTTCTAATCTAAATATAATCACTTCAGAAATTACAATCTGTGGTAATAATATGGTAAAATGTTTTTTTTTATCATTTAAAAGATGTCTGAAGGCAGATCAACTGCATTCTCTGTTAAATAAATAAATTTAAGGTTAACTTCGGGTTACAGTTGTGAAAGAAATATATCTCATGTCATGTATTCACAAGCATACAAAATGCATACAGAAAGCATATGGAGTATCGACGTGGTTATGCTAACATAAAATGCTTAGATTTGATTATAAATAAAATAAGACCAAAACAGTAGCATTTCTGCTCAAGCAGGTTTGCCCACAATAGTTTAACTGAAAACCTGGGCACAGACTACTATACACATGGTACAATCAGGAAATGGGTTGGGTGCTTTAGCATCCAAGTATTCAACATCACTGAAGAGAAGCTGTGACATTCCAGTAATTTTGCTGAATTTAAAACATGTTTCGCAATAGAGATATTCACAAGTGCATGACACTCTTCCCTTTTCTCTAAAAGTGGCATTTGGCCTGAGACTCCAGCAATGACACACTGAAAATTCTGGTATTTTGTGCAGTTCAGTAGACCACTAGAAAGTATACTCCTATAGTCCTGTCATAATGATCCCCTCAGATGTGTTAGATTGGGGTGTGTTTTTTTCCTCAGCTGCACCTATGTATTCCATTTATCCGATTTTCAAAACAAGTTTCAATCCATATTTTGCACAGTCATTTACTATTGCCCATTCCATAATTCCCTTTCATTCAATTGCGGTGTAAAGTGAATGGTGTCAGCAAAAAGCAATTTCTGTTACGGCAAAATCATTAGTTGACAAAATAATATTTGATAAAAAAGCATAGGAAAGATCCTGTTGTGACATGCCAAGAGGTCTGGTTATGGTGTAGTGTTGTTCTTCTTGATCAGCTCATTTAAAGAGCATATTTCAAAAAGGCCTTCATGATGTCTGTGCAAAAAAAAAAAAAAAAATATACAGTATATATATAATATAAGGCACTAGATGAGAGAGAGTGGGTTGCATTTGGATGAAAAGACTGGCTTAAGTGTGAATTTTCTTTTTCATACAGATGACCACATAAAAGCAAAAAGTGATAATAGATAATATAATAAAATAACAATGAGAAATATCACTGGTTGCAGTGGTGAACTGCTTTTTCGCAAGTGTTATAGCAAATGCTGTACCTGAGTTTCATGTATGAAGTCAGGCTGTGCTTTTTTGCCCTCTAGTGGACATGGACCATCCAACAACTTCCCAGTCATTTTAAGAGCAAAGCCACGAGGCACATACTTTTGTAACATAACAAAACTCTCACTGCCTTAAGCACAAGTTGCCCAGCACTAGAACTCTGGGGGAGTGCTTAGGACAGACCACAGCTGTGTGAGGGAGGGGTTTGGGGTCAGGGGAGCTGTGATTCGCTGGGTAATGGTGGTGGGGAGGTTATCTGGCTCTGTAAACACTGTTAACCCTTGTTTGCCCTGGATTTAAATGGAACTTCCACTGAAATTATGTCAGGGTGAGAAAGAATGAGGGAAACCCTACCTCGTTACTCTTGTTCATTTCACTAACACCATCATAATCATTATTATTTTTCCTCATTGAATCCTTTGCTGCGCTTGGCCTCATAATCAGTGCTTGCTTCTCTGTTTGTCCTGGAGGCTGTTGTTTTGCCCACAAACAACAAAGCCCTGACTGTGTACATCAACATCACTTGTGTCTTGGTTTTTCTGTTGTCAACGAGAGACTCCCAAGCAGCATTTCTCTCTGCCCCTAGCTGTTTACTTGAAGAGCAGAGGTGTGCACTGTGCACACCTGTTTGTTCTATGATGACAACGTGGAGTGTGGAGTCTTTGTTTTGTTTTTTTTTTTTACTTTGGAGCATTCTGTATGGTGTACACACCCAGCTTCTCTCTGACTGTTCTGAATAGTACAATTATCTGACTCCATCAGTGACATCAGCACCCTGCTATTAATGTTGTCTGTTTAAATATGTAATGGCGGTTTGTCCCGTAGACCTCACCCAACTGAATACATTGTTGTTGCAAGTAAAGGCTGACACTGTTGCAATCGACCAGTATGACATGTTAAGTGCACTACTTGGTCATCACGGCTTGCATTCATGGATTGTTTTCAGACATTACAATGCTGATCACATGTAATTTATCACATACTGTGAATGCGCTACCCTGTGTCACTGCAATGCTCAAAGGAAGGTATTTCTCCACATCCACTAGGGGGCAGGTGTGTGGTCCCACTTTTTTCCCCCCGAAAAAGCTGAAATGAGCACACCAGCTTGGGATGGAGACAAATGAACCCACTCTTGAGTAACATTATTTTCGCTGCCAAACAGTGATGTGTGGGGAGCTTCTGTGTAGGCAGTGTGCAGGTACAAAGTCTGAGAGGTGTATTATATTATTCACACAGCTCTTTTGGACTACACAGGCCCTGCGTTGTGCTGTACACAGTGAGGACAGAGTATGTGCTTTGTGTATACACCTTCATTTTTATCTACATGTCCATGTACATGTATATATTTATTTGAATTCTATATTTTCTATATTTTATAAGTGTTATTTATGCATGGTGGGAAGGAAGCCAGAGATAGAGAAAATCACTGATAAACTAGACAACCGATAATGTTGCTTCATTTTATGAAGCAATTATATTAGCATTTCAACTAGAGGGTACTCACGGAGGGCTACCTGGCCTTTCACCATGGAGGCTTGCTAGATATAAGTGTAGTTCCCTCTGCATGGGGGCACCATCAAGGGCAGAACCAGTGACCAAGAAAAAATACTTGATTATGTACTTACACCTAAAATACATTTCATTTGAAATTCTTAACACAAGCGCAAAGTACTGGATATTCTGAATGCTATGGACAATTGACAATAAGCAGAACATGTTCCAGCAGATAGTTCTATGAAGCAGCCTCTATACACTTTCCAGCCGATTACCTGTGTAGCTTGCAGGGGTAAAAAGGTCAACATTCTGCAGACAGCACAGTCTTGTCAGGTTTTTTTTTGTTGTTGTTGTCTTAAATGAATGAAAGATCTGTTAGAAAAATGTGGATACTCCCCACTACGTGGACCAGGAGGACCTTGCTGCGGTTCCTTCAGTCTTAAAATATGAGCAGCCCCGTGGGCTTCATCTGCAGTTCTCAGTTCATTTATTAAACCCGGCATTAGACTGGAGTCCCAGGAGGAAGCATACCCCCATTTGTTTCCACTGTCTCTTATTTTTCAGTCACTACTGTAGGAGTTTATTCTGCCATATGAATCATTTATGTCTCTGAATGGCCTCTCTGGGTGGGAGAAAGAGGGAAAACATCACATATATGCACATATATATATATATATATATATATATATATAAACTGGATAAGGAGAAATTAAAAGCTACTACTTCTTGTAGTGGTGCAAAAGGTAGATTCTGTTTGCAATATTTTAAATGAAATAAAACACATTAATGCTTCCAAAGGTTTAAAATGAAAGCTTTATTTTGTGTTATAATGTTAACTTTAGCAATTTCCAACCAGGACATAATTAAGGCAATACCACACAGAAAAAAAAATGAGAATAGAGGATGTGAATAATTAAAATGCCCTCAGGGTTCCTGCACCCCTGTCCCTCAGACCTCAGACCTTCAAATCTTGGCATTGATCTCAGGTATAAAAATTCTTTGTGAGCAATGGATGACCTCCATAAAGAATTCCAGAACCTTCTATCTGTCGTGGATGATGTCACAATGCAGATTTTTTTCTTCTCCATGGGAGTGGTTCTTGGGCACTGATAGCATAAACAGAGACACTTCAGAGCTATGAAGGTGTCACACTAACCCATCCCTTTATCCTTTGGGTCTGGGGACATGTCAGGGCAGTTCTTTATCAGCCTCCTTTCATCTGACAGGAAACCTGTCACCCCAGACAGCCCGTCTCATGAGTTATGGGACAGAAGAGGGCACAGTGGCACCCCTTCCCACCTGGCGTGAAATCTGCTGAACAAACCCACAGTGGAATTACACAGGGATTAGACACACCCCGGGCAGATCTGAAAGACAGACTTTCTCATGGGGTGTGTATGCTTAGATTTTAAAGTTTGTGTAAAATTAATTATGAACCCATTTATTGTCAGGACAAAGAATTGTGTTTTTCAAGGAAGAGTAAATCATGAGCGTTCCCTTCTTTATTTTTTATTGTTGTTTCAATTTAGACACTTAATTTTAACATTTCTACCAATTTTGATTTTTTAAATGTGCAGAATCCACCAGAAGAAGCTTTAATATAAAACTGTTGCAGTATGCCACTTAGGTCATACAGTTCAGTATTTCATTTAATCCAGCTCAGTACATTTTTTTCAATTCTGACACAATGTTTTTCCTTAAATCCAGTGAATAGAGAGTGTACATAGACAGAACGTGTAATGCCTGCTTTAGTTAATCATTATAAGTTCATTACTCAAAGTTAAGGACAAGACACTACAGCAGTCAGATTCAATGCCCCTCTGAATCAAAACAACTAGCCAAGACTAAAATGCACAAATCACACCTTTAGAAGAGAAAGTCAAGTCTCATCCCTCATGACAGCTTTACATATTAATGGGTGATTCCACATTATGCTGACTAGCTCCAATGTTATTGTGGAGGCTGTGTAGAAGTGTAGAAGTAGAGGAAAACTGGATGTGAGATAAAAGGAAGGTTTATGGACACTCTGGATGCCATGACCTCAGTGGGAGACCACTGTGTGTGTGTGTGTGTGTGTGTGCGCAAGTGTGCACTTCTTTGTGTGTGTGTGTGTGTGTGTGTGTTTGGTTGCATATTTTTTGTGTAATAATTATGGCAAGAGGAGGCGTTTGGACTTCTTAAAATACAACATGCTGATGTAGAAAACCCACCTCATTCTAATGCAGTTTAGAATGATAATCCCACTTTGTGTCTGGAATTTGGCATAGCTAATTATCCATCCATCAGCAGGTATCGTTTGACAGAGGGCTTAGCTGAGTGCTAGATAAACAATCACAGCGCTTTGGAATGTTACAAATGACCAGTCCCTTGAGTTACAGCTAGGTGACTGGGCTAGGCTGGGCAGGGTGGGGGTTGACATTCAAATTCCTCTCACAGATTTGTTGCATTGTTATCATGCTGTTGTACCCTTGAGGAAGGTACTTGTGGCACCTAAGGAGCAGGGTTTGCAACCAGAATATTGCAGGTTGGATTCCCAGGAGGGGCACTGCTGTTGTGCCCTTAAGCAAGGGACTTAACCTGGACTGCTTCAGGAAAATTTCCAGCTGTATCAATGGAAAAAGTGTAGAAATATAAGATAGCCCTGGATAAGGCTTCCAGCAAATAAATAGTGTTATATTTACAATCACAGAAGACAATTTACTTAATTGTCTATGTTCATTAAGACACCATTTGCAGGTTTGTATCTGTATGTGTGAAGATTTGAGGCTTCATTAATGTATCAGGCAGTGTTAAGCTGTTCTTAATTAGATGACAATTAAAAATAATAGGTTTAGACCATTTTCTCAAATTCATTAACATAGGTTCACATACCCTTGTAAAAAAGCCCTTATGCGGGTAATGTGTAATGTGTAATGATCAAGATTTGGCACATACCATGGTCCTGTCTAAGGGACACTTTTTACTTGTTGTTCATGGTCTGCCTCCAGGGAGTGCTCTTGCAGAGGGATCTGGCCTGATGTTCCCTAATGAGCAGACAGTTTAGACACGTCCACAGCCTGTCCATGAGGATCATGTCACTCAAAAAGCGTTTTAGGCATAAGATCCAGGAGCAAAGCCTCCACTGCCCGGCTTACTTAGGTCTTTGAATTTCATGACCAACCATCATAAATATCCGGATCTTTCTCAGATAGAATGAAACACACCCTCAAAATGTATTTGTAACAGACTAGAATCAAAAAAGAGGTCAAACTAGCTTCCTTAGTTGATTTGGGACAAACCTAAGTATCTTACAAAAGCTTTCCAGCAAAGGATATAGGATATGGTGTTTATTACCTCAGAAGAAGTCATTTAATTTAATTGACATGGGTAAACATGGCATAAGGTATAAGTGTATAATCTCAATACTGGATTCTCAATTACAACACAGACTATTTTTCACACAGCTTGCCTGTAGTAGACCTTGAAGAGAGAGAGAAGCATGGGAAGGAAAAGGGCTGGGAAAAGGTGAATATAGACCAGCTTTAGTACTGAAGAGGGACCATGCCGAGTTAAGCAAAGGTCACAATGGGAAGCTCAGGAGGGAAGAGATAAGAAGCGGACATTAAGAGAGAGGATCATGTAATTTCACTCATTTTGAAATGTGCCTGATCTGAAGTCTGCATTGTGAAAGTGGCAAATTCAGAAGGTCATTTTAACTGTTTTTAGGGGAAAAAAAGAAATCTTTAATGTGCATAACAGTTCTTGGCCTCGATAAACAAATCTTTTTGCTCATAGTGGTATCGGTTAAAAATGAGAAAGAAGGACACCTACTATGATTTAGGTCAGAAGCTATATAAGATTCGTTTCTAGCTTTTAGTTTTATTGATGGAGCTCCACTGCAGGCCCACCATTACCTTAAATGCACTTTTAGTAGGTGTTGCTTTCTAAAATTTGATTGAGTAAATTTCACCTTCTAAATATGTTGTTATAATTCAGCCTCTTGAAGCTTTAAGCGTAAAGCAAAGCCTTGGGTTTCTGCTGAACGGAGATAAGATGGATAGAGTGAATAATCCTTGGGATGTCTGAGGCCAAATGGGACTGCTATCTGGATGGTCTCTCCTCTTAAAGCAAAAAAAAAAAAACATTTTAAATTGAAATATCTGTGACTAAGCCTTGTTTAGAGGTTTTTCTAATTAGATGTTTATGTTGGTTCAAAGATTCTTTAACATGTATGTGAGACAAAGAGCAATTAAATGACTTCTTTATAGAACATTTAGTGGACTTGTGGACTGATTGCTTTGTGGATAGATTGAATGGAAGCCCCTGTCCAAGACTACATGATGATGTGTGGTCAGTGTTGTTTTTGCTGTAATCTTTCTCATTTGTTGTAATAAAACGGCGTGATCAAGGTGTAGGCATTAAATGCAGAAGGCGTAGGAGAAATGATAGGACAGAAAGCATGTGTTTATGTGAAGTATGTATACTGTATGTATGAATGTCCCTGGTAGTAGATACCTATTACTGATTTATTGGTGTAAAATATGGAAGCAATTAGCTGTATTCTGTGTAGACACCATTCCTATTCTGTCCTCATTTGTCATGAGCAGACACTTCCCTACAAACGCCTCCATTTTCCCTTGTGGTGTAAGGGAAGTGGGATGGAGGGAGAGAGAGAGCCCTGGAGCCATCAGGAGTGGAGGACGAGCAAGCACTAAGGGTTCACCAGGGATGCAGGCGCACTGTAATAACTTCAGGCGCAAAGTGTTTTCGATGAACAAGTGGGCTGACCTTTGACCCTTGGCTCAGCTGCCCAGGAGACATAGGAAGTTGGGGGTTATGTATGCAATTAAAATTGATGTCTGAGTACTCCCACATGAATGAGAAAAAAGTTTAAACTCTGAATTATGGTGTTTCCTCAGAGAGAGAAGGGAGTGTTTGGAGAGGGAGACTCCCAAACACGGATAGTCTCAAGGGATTGGAGGATTCTGATGTGAAATGGTATGCATGTGTGTCTGTGTGTGTGCCTCCGTGTATATGTGTGTGCGCCTGTGTGTGTGTGTGTGTGTGTGTGTGTGTGTGTGTGTGTGTGTGTGTGTGTGTGTGTGTTTGTGTGTGTGTGTGTGTGTGTGTGTGTGTGTGTGTGTTTGTGTGTGTTTGTGTTTGTGTGTGGGTATGTTTATGTTTGTACATCAGTCCTCATTCTGATCATTTTTTCAAGTCTGGAAATAGTAAGTAGATGTTCAGAAGTTCTATATCAGTCCTTCAGCGTTTGATGTTCCATAAAGAAATAAACATCAGGTTTTCATGTGGCAGACACTGCTGTCTGTGAGAGTGATAGTCTTTGTAGGATTTCCTCCAGTAGACATTGTTTGGGCTGTTTGAACCTGCAGAGGAAGAGCTCAGTTTCATTTTTGTTATGTCTGACTGTTGTGTCTGAGACACCACTGAAGAGATGGTGTTCACCGTAGTCAAGAAAAGAAAAATAGACAAGAAACACACAAAGGCAAGCCTGCAGAACAATAACAGCCAAGGAAGTGTGGACTTCCTATTGTAAGTGTATCCACCGTGTAGTTGTTTGCGGCTATTGAGTAGGTGACTTGCAAAACCAATGAATGAAATATTTAGTGTACTAGAGGTAATTCAGAAATCAAGAATGGCCCACAGACAGTACACCCAAATCAAGACAGTCAACCAGCAATGATGAAGAATTGTGATTATTCTTTGTATATTACACTTGCTAGGATACTATTAAGTTGTATGTAATTCTATTGAGTGGAGAATAAGTAATTTCTTACCACAGAATCTGTTTTTCTACATGGAGCATAGTTTATCTTTCCACGAACTTCTCTCCAAGAGGTTGACCAACAAATATTATTGAGCTGCTGAGGAGAGAGTATTAGAAACAGTCACATTGTACTGTTTCAATGCCTCTATTCAAATGCTGGGGTGTTTAGAATGTCCAGATACACAGTAGTTAGGAACATATGCCAGTGTAAACAATCAAGAAAATGAAATCAGTCAAATAGGACGTTATGTGATTTGGACGTTGTACGAACACCATACTATATACA
Source organism: Megalops cyprinoides (assembly GCF_013368585.1). Lineage (NCBI taxonomy): Eukaryota > Metazoa > Chordata > Actinopteri > Elopiformes > Megalopidae > Megalops > Megalops cyprinoides. The sequence continues at coordinate 17,229,515 of NC_050592.1, forward strand.
GTATATGGTATACTATGTACTGTACCATTATATGCCTGGCAGCGCAATCATTTTATTTCCATGAGACATGGGATACATGTATTGTGTGTGGGAAACATTGGCTTCACTACATACGGTTACGTCCGCAACGTCCCGTTCTGCGATTGGGATTTTTAAACTTTATTATAACCTTATGGGACTACGGACGTATATGCGAAGTATAAAGTATAAAGGCACACACACAAAGTGTTGATGTTTATGATATCTCGGATAATGCAATTTGTGTGAGAAAGCAAAAAAAGCAAAAGTGTGAGAATTAACAGTTGATTAATGCGTTCTCTGACATCTGACATCCAGACACATAGTGTCAGTAGACAAATAAGACTACCATTTAAGTTCAGAGACCTTCAGCAGGTGAAGTAACGACTTCCACAGAGCTGCATGCAAAGATGCAGTTTACAATGATGTGTACAATTGAAAAAAAATTTTTTTTGGTAGTAGTGTTGCTGAAGCATTGCATAGCAGAGCATACTTTGAAGTCACGCCATTTGTATTTTGTCATTAATTATCACTAATCAAGTAATTATAGCCTTATTAACAAATTAACACCTGATCAAGCCAAGCAGAGCCAAGGAAGTCTGTCTTGATCTGCCAAAAGCACATCCCACTGATGTTTACCCACATGACATTCCTGTGCTTCCTTTAATACTGATCTGTTTAATTAATTTGTTTAATTACTTGTAAAACAACCCTGACCTCTACTCATGCCAATCTAATTGTGATTTTTTTGTCCCTTTTATGTGCAATTATATATGTGGAAGTATACTCTAGAGCTTTATGTCAGTGGATATGTGGAGGTCTACTTGCATGTCTGTGGTATGTGTTAGCAATATATTTGGCATGGTCCTTAAGTTGTACATATTGCTTTGGACTTACAAGTCAATCTAGGGATTTGACACTTGTTCACTTGTGTGAGTTGCTCTGGATAACAGTATGTGCTAAATGACAATAATGTAATGTAAATAAAGGAGCCATGGCCCTGTATATACATCATCCATAATAATTTTTAGAACATACAGCAAAGGCTTGTGTTAGTCAAGAATACTTTAGCATAAGTCTTAAGGTTTCCTATTAATGTTTCATCTGTTTGGGTACAAGTGCACAAACACACACACGCACACACACGCATACACACACACACACACACACACACACACACACACACACACACACATACACACACACACACACATACACACAATTTCCTCCTAAACAGAGAATTTCTGTGGTGCTCATCTGTGATTTTTGGTCATAGTTGCACTTGCTTGGCAAAAGATGAAGATTCATTATTATCTGTTGATGTAACTACCAGGTTGTTTTTGAGTGGATATTAATGCTTGGAAGTTAAGGCATAGGAATGCATTTAATAATAATAAAACTATTTTAATAATTATGACTTTCATTAAATAATTTACTGAATCCATTTAGGCTAAATTTTCACATAATGAGCTACATCACTCTCCATCAGTTGTCTTAAAGCACCACAGTTGTATATGAAAACTTTAGGTGTATCATCATGATTGTGTAGGTGTTATGTATACTTGAAGAATTACCCGGAATGTTATCCTTGACAAAAAGTGTTCAATGTTACGCCAGGCTTGCTGGTTTGTCATGCTAAGGTTGAAGATACTTTCCTTATTTGGTTAACTTTGCTGTGAAAAGAACACTCACTACATGCCTTGTCCTGTCTTGCCCTTTACATAACTGTACAATGTACAGTGTAAAAATGTGCAATGCTGCTGTCATGCCCCAAACTCACTTAATATAAGGCATGTACGTACAGTCGCTCACAGCACAACAATTGAAACAATATCTCTCTGCTAAAAAGGGATTATCACTTATATATTACATATATATTATATATATAATATATAACTTATATATTACATATTTTTTTATGACTTAAATATTAAAGGTTTGTCAAACAGTATAGTTACAAATTAGCATGAGAATGTGTCACATTTGGTCTTGCCACCATCAGCTCTTCCACAGGAAAGTGACAGTTGATACTGTTTAAAAAGCTCTGTGGCACAGCTCTTGCACATCAGTCCATCAGTACCAGTGGATCAATGATTCCCTACAAAGCAGAGAGTATTGATCAATTAGATTTCTGTGAGCCATGCTTTGTTTCCTGCAAACTGTACTGTTCCACTCAAAGTGCTATTTTTAGATGTGTATCAATGCAGTGAGGAGAATGCTGTGTGCAGTCCTAAGACAAGACAACAAAGCAGCAAAATGTTCCATTGAAAAACAAAATAAAAGACTCTTTCTGAATATTATTTAGAAAATTGCCTTAAATGTTCATTATTACTGCTTTTACAATAGACAAGGGCCACTCATAATATCTTCAAAGAGGGTTACAAATTTAATATAATGACACTTGTGGAAACCATGTTAAGATGAAACAAATGTTATCAAAGGTAATCCAGTTTGTTTTACTTCAAAGTTAGGACTATGACAGTCAAATAACATCAAAAGTAATTCTCTCCAAAACAAACCAAAGTTCATAACTTGTGGATCCATGAAAAACAATAGCTACTAGGTTTATTAAGTCAGATTTTAATCAGCGAAAAAATAAAAGTTTTTCATAAAATGTGTAAAATGTGTTTTCACCTTGCAAATTCTGTAATACATAGTAGAGTTATTGTGTTTAAGAGTGTTATGGCATAGTAATGACAAGTTGCGTACTCTGGTCTCTTTTTGAATACATACACAGGTTTGTTACCTCACATAACAGCCATGACCTTTCATGGCAATGTATTGCGACCTCACTTTACCCCCACCCCCTACAAGCATGCATAAAAGCAATTTACACATATTCATGCTTGCAGAAAGCATAATGTTAAATGCTGAGGACATTACATTACTTTTGTTCATCCTTGGGGTTCCATTTTATAACACAACATTTAGCAGGATTTCAAAACATTAATCTAAATTCATGAACCAAAAAGAACTGCCTTTAAAAAGCTTTTTGTGTGTTATCTGATACAACCCATAAAGCAGTCTGTGCAATGCCCAAAACGTTCAACAGGAAATACTGGAGGAGACCAGACTGGTTAATCTAATAAAAGCCATAGAACCTAAATCATTTGCAGGGAATCTCTGTTCCTTAAAGTGCTCAGACAATAGGACTGATTACATTTGACCATTAACACAACAGTTCCACTTTTTTGCTTTCACAAACTTGTTCTCATTCAGTTTAAATCTTTTAAAATGGAAGTCATTTTGCTATATAAAAAAAGCAAATATTACTGATTATTATGTTTCTCAGTTTTTACAATCCAAGGACTAGTGTTTCTGTCTTTGTTTTGGCTAGGGAAAAAAAGGCTTGTAATGTTACTGGTGAAAAATGTCAATATTATGTGCTAGACAGACAGAGTTCAGTTTTGTCTGAACTGGACCACCCAAACAAGAAGGTGTCCATGTCATGTATTCTTACTTACTATCTTTTTCCTCTACCTACTGTCCATCAAAAACAAAAGAGTTAAATTATTTTACCTCACACTACAATTTCAAAAATAAGAAAATCACAACTACAGCCACACATACCTACAGCCACAATACCCTGCACACCCACAGTCACACGACCCCATCACACCTACAGCTACATTAATCCTACATACCTACAATTCAATCACCAAAACATACCGACAATTTCACTACATAACATAACTACATTGACACTCCCCCTACATATCTGCAAGCACACTATCCCTGCAAATCTAACTTCACTAATTTCTTCCTTTCCTAGTTTCATGTATCTGTAAAAAAACGTATTAACTTCCACAGTACGGTAATCTCAGTTAGGCCGTCTGTGTTCAACTGTGTAAAGTGATGAGGGATTCCAGAAAATTTCTTTCACACATGCATTAAATGGCTCAGGAGAAGCTGATGCAAGTTTGTTGGTGCAAATGTAATTTGTGTTGTAGAGGCAATTCCCAGTTGTGGTTGTGTTGTCTCCCAGGATAGGTGTGGAGCTCATGGGATATCCCATTGGGGGGAGGTAATTACGTCAAGGTTTCCCGTTTCTAGGTGTTTCTGCACTACATACTCCCAGGAGGTTCTCTGGAAAATGGCAACTATCGTTCGGCAGTGTTGATGCCAACTACATCCTCCCTAGGCTACATGATGAAACTCCATTACCAGTGAATGTGGGCAAGGACATGCATTCACACAAACACACACACACACACACACACGCACACACACACACACACACACACACACACACACACACACACAGAGTTAAGTATGACATGTATGTATGAATGGTAGAGTTCAGATACATATATAAAATAATACATATACATATACATATAATACATATACATAATACATATACAAATTAAAAATAAGATTTATTTAAAAATAAGATGCTAGATAGTTGCATGGTGTATTGTTTGTTGATTGAGTGCATCTCAGATTCAATTGATTTTAAAAAATTAATTGGGTTTGATGCACGCAGTGTGTGTAACTTAGTGTGTGTATTCTAACGCTGAAGTGTATTCAGGTATGTCATACCATTGTAATGGATGTTGTTCATCAATATTGTCTATTGGATTTACTAACACTTGTCTTACAATTCTCTTACTCCAATTATTTAGTGTAAAAAGTGTGCTTAAGCAAACAGAAAACAGAAAAACAGAAAATCTAAGATGTTGACTCATCCGTTTCCAAACATGGTTCCCCTGTTAGTGAGCAGAACAACCTGTGAAAGAGAGCTGAGAAAAAAAGGATCTAATTAAACAAGAGGAGGTCTAGTTCATTACTGGTGTCAAATTGCCCACAGGTGTGTGTGTGTGTGTGTCTGTGTGCGGGTGTGTTTGTGTGTGTGTGACAGGTGATACATTACATAATCTGGTCCACCTATGTACACTAGATACAAACAACAGAATTGTATTGTAATTGGCTTCAATAATTTTGGTACTGTTAGAATTGTTGAATATCTAGGAAAAATGAAAATGTTATCTGCTCTGGCATACCTGGATAGACACAGCAACTTGAACTAATGATTAGCATACTGACCCAGATGACTGTTAGCTTGAATCCTAGGGGAAACTACTGCTGAATACTTAAGTGAAGAATTTTGCTAAATTAGCCTTGTAATACAACATTTAAATCAAATGTAAATATGTAATGTGTACATTCTACATAGGGATGAAGTTCAGAGCTAAAAACCCAATTTTCCATTAAAAAGAGGGAGCTTAGAGTGATAACATTGCAGCTGTTGAAAAATTTTATCTAGTAGTGCATTTGGTGAGCAATCATTTTTCCCCTTGTTTTGGTTGGTAGGTGCTTGTGCATCATCTCTGTGTACTTACCTTCTCAAAGATGTGTCTTATAGCATATCAGTAGATATGAGTAATGATAGCTGGGCATTCTGAGAAGGTAAAAAAGAGGATGCTAGATTTGTTCTTAATTTCACAGTTGATTGTTCTGCCATTTTATAAAGAAACATCAGATAGATTTTGTTTCTCAAAATTAAGGATGGAGTGCTTTGTGGTCAGGTAGAATAGAGCCTTGTGAATTAGGCTTTCTGCATGAGATTTAAAATAAGATTAGCTGAATTTACCAGAAATATCCACAGTCTTTCCTACAAATACAATTATCTCTTTGTTTGTCTCCAAACCCTGGAGATCCACGTCAGAGCTGTAGCTAATGCTGCCTGCCTTCATGTGACACAATGGCCATTGTTGCGTGACATTTTGTTTTGAAGCTCTCCTCTTGTCTTTTATTTTAAATCGGGAAAGTGCTTGGGGGCGCTGTGCGGAGCTGATGCAACGGCAGTGACGGATACTCCGTCTGCGAGGGCGGAGTCGCATCCCCCAGCCGCTGACGTACGCGATTAAATGCTTTAATAGGACTAGAGCAGACAAAGGCCGTCAGTGACGCAGGAGGGCTATAACTGGCCAGCCGCAGGTTAGCAGAATCTGACCCACTGGCTGCTTACAAAGTTATTTACAACACCCCAATCCTTCATCTAGTTCAGAATGCTAGTTCTAAATAAAAAGTGTAGGCTAATCACTGAGCAGTGGGCCAGTGGGAGCAGTAGGGAAGCAAATCTGCTTATTTCAGTAGATGTTGCCAATATAAGGAAACTAATGGAGCTGGTCCATTTGTCAGTGACCAAAGTGAATGTAATGTTATTTGCACAGCTGTGTATTTTTTAAGATGAAATGAATGCAGATACCATTCTGTGTCATTCTTATTTCGTTTACTGTATCTGTTTTATGTTTATGTAGCTAAATAATTTGTCAAAAATGGTAACATTAAACAACTCTTGAACAATTTAGCCTTAGTAAAGTTCCTTATATGGGGAACAGAGTGAATTACATTTAATGTTTTAGAAGTGAAAAGGTACATGAACAGTGCATCTGCCAGCACTTCAAGTCCATTAGACTTTGGCACCTTGGTGAGGACCTCAGCATCCCAGGTGGGGGTTTGGGAATGAAAACCTGTTCTAACTCAATGACAGATGGAGGTGTTTGGTGTCTGGCTGATGTCACTATGTTCTTGGATTCATCTGTGGCAGACCAATTACAGTAGTATTTTCTGCAAACATGCCAACCAACACCCATATATTTATGGTGCATTTCTAAATTTATTTTATGTTGTTAATATGTTTCTCATCTTTATATGAAGTAAGATTAGGCAATTGTGGCACTTCAGTTGTAAATTCATAGTTATAAGTGTAGCATAATGAAAGGAAAGTCAGTGGCTACGTTGCTTCTGATCATGCAGCATCTCATCACAAGTCTATGAGTTATTTACAGAACGTATGGTATTCTTGTATTCTTAAACCTATATTTGGATGTGTACTGGAAGGCAATTTTCACGCCTTTTATATAACACAAATAAATAAATGTGAATCTGTATAGTTGGATATCAGATTCGTTTTACTGCTCTCTTGTAATGCTGTTGTAAAAGGACTGAGGGGGTAATTGTTTGCCTGGCTGAAACAACACAGTAAAATCCGTCTTTCTCTCTACCCTGCAAGACAGGAACTAAAAATAGCTCCTCTGGCTCACTGTCTGTGGCTGGGGGACAGGTCAAATTATGTAGAAAGATGAAAAATTTAAAGGTACAGCACACTTGGATACACTCTGCCCTGCATTGCCAGCTGGTTAGAAATAGAATGTTCATGACATATAAAATGTCCCTATTTCCTATAGAGTAGTCATATACAAGACAATTACTGTATATAGCATTTTCAAATGACTTAAAAGGAACTATTATTGCTGCTAGTTTCCTCTTCATTAACATTATGGCCTATTACTTACATAGATAATTTTTTTTTCACAAGTGTTTAAGATGTCAAAAGTGATTAAAGTCAGTTCTATGTCAGCTAGCTTTGTATGTTAAAAGGTATGTAAGAAACTATTACTGTGTAATGTACTGTGTATGCTTAGCTCTTCTGTACTGCACTTATGCACTCTTTGTAAAGACGTCGTTTAACAGTATGTTAGCGTTAGCCCAGGTTCAGTTACACCTGAACATGTTCTGATTCAGTATTACTGTATGTACTATTCCTGATTGCTAATTCTCTGAACGCTGTGCTTAGTGAGGGAGAACAGAAGCCGCTTCTTGCAGATGGCTTCAGTCACGGTGACAAAGCTGTTTTTCACATTTGTTTATCCTACAGCACTGGCACAGGGAAGGTCTTCCTAAAGAATGGCACAATCCCCAACATCTTAAAATCAATCCGGCCCTTAGAAACCTGTTAAGAACTGCATCTGCATAATCATTTCACTTTGGCCTCCATTCAGTTGAGCTCTTACATGCTTTTTCCATGACTTCTACAAATGAATCACAGCAATAACCATGTCTTCCTTGTGCAGTATAGAATGGTTCTCAATCAGGCCCAATGGCACATAAAAAGCTAGAAAAGGTAGTTAGACTTTCAAAAGAGAGGGCCTCTTGTGTGAGCTGTAAAGGCACTTATGAACTGAAGCAGTGCTTGTTGCACGGGACAAGTTTAATGATCAAACAGTGACTACACCACTGCATTTTAATCCACACATTTACTATTGAGATGCTAAAAAATAATATGAGTTAAATTATTATTTTATGATGCAAGGAATTCAGTTAAAATAATGGCTGTGCCATGGCATTGTAAAATACATTGCACCAGCAGTATGTACAGTAAAATTCAAATATTCGCATGAGTCATATTATATATCATATTTATCATATCATTTATAGTATAAAAATGCTGGACATGCAAACACTTTTTTCTATTTTGAAGAACTGACTAAAGGACTTTTTCATTTTAATAATGGTATAAAGATGTTTACAACAGAAGCTTTCATGTTATCCATTCAACTGTAATTGCTCTTTAAAGAATCAACCCTGTATAAGAAAGAATCAAATAATTGTAGACAGATGTGATTATTTTAAGCAAAGCGGATTCTGTGTGCGTGTGTGTGTGTGTGTGTGTGTGTGTGCATATATACTATATATAGGGAAATAGGGAAACTTACAACAAGTGGTACTTTATATTATTAGATTCACCACCATAATTAGTTACTATAAGAAAGTTAAGTAACAATTGCAAAACAAAACTTAAAGTTGTTGTTTCAAGTTAAGCACAAAGTGCATTGTGAAGCGAGTTATTTAATCAGGTTGCGTTTACGTGAAAAACTGGTTTTACAATGCATTATAGAGCTGCATTCATATGATATTAACAGATTAGGACCTCTTGTATAATATACTTAATTAATTATCAAACAATGCATTCACTGTTCATTTCAACTGCTCCCCAAATACCTACTCAAGAATTACAGCATACCAGGTCAATGATCAAACCTGATACTGCTAACATTTAAGGATCCAAACTCAAGTCCCACTGTGCATAATGCCCATGTACACAAGACATCTGTGTAGTGATGTTTAGAAAATTGAACTTAAGCTGAACTGCAATATACCATCATTTGTTATGAAAATAGTAGTGGTAAAAACAAGACAGGAAGAGAAATTTGCAAACCAGTCATTTAGTTGTTTTTTTTTTTTTTTGCTGAATTATAAATGGATCTGTGAAGTCGTGGATTTAACTAAATGTATGTTTCTTTCCTCATGTTTCAAAATTTATAATCAGCAATGAAACAAAGTGATGCTGTTATTTCATTTACAGCTTCATTTAACTTAGGTACATGTAGCATTAGGTCTGTTAGGGCTATAAACTGAAATCCCATGGCCCACTGCCCCACTACCCTTCAGTATGCTACCTCCACAAAATGTGAATTTAGTGTAAAACCAGTATAAATAATATATTCTGCAGAGAGAGGCATATTAATCCAAATCAGAGAGAAACAGATAAAGAGATATTTTAGAGTTATATTAAAAATAAATGTTTTTGAGTATCAAAACTTTAAATTATCATGAGTAATATCAACAGCTGTTTGGAAAGAGAATGAGAGACACAGAGAGACTTCATTTGAAAATCAAACAACAAACAGATGAATAACATCAGTAAAGAAGATCCCTGGATCTAAGTCAAACAACATATGGTCAGTGCCACACAGTATGATGAAACATTAACAATTGTAATGTATTACTATTATTATGTATTAGCAATATTATTTGTCCTGGCATCTCTAAACCGCAAAGTAAAAGGTAGATCAGCATCTTGGTATATACAATGTGTTCCCGTAAAATACCATATCTTAAGAAATTCAACAAGACTGTTTTGTAGAATTTTAACAGAATGCAAATCTCATATCATGAGAGAAATGGAGGAATGGGACATCCCAGGAAGGGAGAAATGGAGGATCAAAACCACTTATCAGAAAAAGATAAGACAGATAGAGGGGAGGAAGCATGGAAGGAGCCAGGTGACGGATGGCATGCCGTTGGGAGGGAGATGGAGGAGACAGCTGTGTTTGCTGTGGTATTTTTAAACGCGTCAGTGCCGCTCCAATCCACGCGCCCTGGCTGACCTATTTTTGGCCGGGGTCGGCCATTGTTCTATTTCTGTCACCTGTGGGCCACTCTGTTGTTGATTCACATGCAAATGAGCTCACGCCCCGCGCTGACCTGCGACTGCCAGGAGGATGAGCAGAGTGAACCAGAGACAGAGGGATCTCAGAGCTGCTGGAAACAACAGAGCCTGGAATTGCTCCTTACAGTTTCTCATTTTCATTAAAAGAAGAGGGGAAGAACGGGAGATAGAGGGAGATAGACAGAAAGAGAATAAGGGAGAGGGTGCAAAAAAAAAAAAAAAGATAGCGGCTCTTTCTCACAAGGCTACGGTTAGAGGCTGAGGAGTTTTTGCTCCTCTTGCCAGCTGCTATTCTGTGGGGATCCAGGGATCTAAAAATACCCTGGCAAAACACTCCTTTCACACTCTCCGCATTGTGATTTCCCTCTCCTGCCACTTAAAGACGCAGACGTAGACAAGAGGAGGAGGAGGAAGACCACAGAGGAAAGTGGTCAGAATATTGTTTGCCTTTGAAAAAAAAAAAAAAAGAGGAAAAAGGGGGACCAGTGAGTGGCTGTGGGTCGGGGTTGGTCCTTCACTGTGACAGGAAGTGCAGGGCTGCCATGAGGCTGCCAGCTCCGAGGACACAGCGCTGAGTGGAATATGCTGCAGACCATTTACGAGGGCGAGTCGTGCTTCCAGTCAGATGGGCTTCGTGGACACCGGCGGCTCTTAGATGAACAAGAAATGCACAGCGCTAACGGCTCAGGTGACCAGGCGGGCTCTCCTTTCTGCTGTCTCTCTCTCTCGCTCCCCCCCCCCTCTCTCTCTCTTTCTCAGGGAGGGGGGAGGAAGAGGGGGGGAGGTGGCTCAAAACTTCTCACAACACTGTGGCAGCATGATTAGTCACTGCTTACTGTTTCAAGGCATTTTCGCTCCTCGTATGCTGTGCCGGTCAGGGCTGCCACCTCTGTTGGGCTCTGTGTCTGTGGGTGAACTGTAGTTTGCGCTCTGGATTGGGAGTTTTGGTCCAGCTGTCTCCAGGGAACTCTCTGTAGTGAGTATGAAATCAAGACTGTGTTATGTGGCTGTGCAGTGAGATAATCACCAATGAGGATGATGAAGTGAGGTGTGTTTTGCTATGAGGTAATAGCACCAGCGTTTATTTACCTTAGTGCTTAACCTCTAGCAAGTCTCCAACAGGACGTCACTGCATAAAGGACGGCCGTGCCTATCTTGCCATTGGTTTTCATTTTAGTCATAGTGTTTTGATTGCAGGAAGTGATATGTACAGTAAACAGAGATAGGTCTATACTTTTGACATTTTTCGCTTTCAACAGGTTCTGAGTATTCTATTTTTGTCAGCAGTCTTGCCTCTGTTCGTATGCAGATGACTAAATAAGCTTGTCTACAGCAGACTCCTGTCTCTGAGCAACAGGATGTAACAGAGCAGAGGAAACAGCACAAAGCTAAAGTAGCACTGTAAAAAAAAAATTTTTTACAGCAACTGAGGAGCGGTCCTGGTAGAGTGTGTGCCTTTTTCTCAATTCACAATTTTGGGCAAAGCATTCAGCCTGTGAGCGCATCTCTGTCATGCAGAGTGTGAAGTTGACCTTACCATGAGAAACACTTATTAGCTGTATTGTGAGAGCATGACTCACAGGGCTCCTTCTGTAATGTCCAAGTTTACTGTTATTCATAAAAATAGAGCTGACTTACATCCTCTCTGCAGTGTGCTAAAATGTCAAGAAGTGTGGTGGGCTGCAGGTGCTGCCTTCATGTAAAGTTTGAGTCAGTTTCCGTGTGACAGTGAGAGACAGTCACTGATTCTGTATTTGTCATTATTTTTTTTTTTCATCACGCTTGCGGCATTACGAACACAGCGACAATTTTGTTAGATTATCTTCATGCCAAAGTGGAGACTGTCTGCCAGCCAGCATGTTGGGTGTAGAATAACTTACTCTATTTATCTGTCTCAACATAAGTATGCCTAGGGACACTAGTCTAAGAATTAAAATTAGCATTATAGGTACACACAGCTGTTCCTCTACTCATTAAACAGGGGACATAAATGCATGCAAGTGATATTTTTCAGGAGTGCACGCTAAAATCCTGATGCTTTTTCTAGTTTTACTGCTAGTGTTGAACGGACAATCCAGGCTTCTTGTGTATTCTGTGGGTCAGCTATTCTTAGACGTGTTATTTTCAGCTTATGGCATTAGGGCGCTAAGATTAGGCGGTTAGGCGTTATCATTCCATCTGAGCTAGATCCTAATATAACTGTACACCGGAACAGTTATTTATAGAGCATTTTGTCATTTTCAGTCTTATTTGTGGCGTTCTGAATGAAGATGGACAGCGTTTTTCTGAAACCACAAGCTGCATCCACATACATGGGCGGTTTGATAGCTGCATACCAGAAACCCAGCTGCATGCTGGGGTGATTTAGGCATGAAGGCCTGATCTTATCTTTTTCTGTTTGGGAGTAGTGTAGATCTCAGAACTTCACTTGTTACCAGAGGGCTGTAGATTTAAGACTTGGGTTGGACACTGTTATTTTACCCTTGAGTAAGGTAAAATAACAGTAAATATGGTACTTGCTTCAGTAAATATCCTGTATTTAGTACATTACTTTAGTAAATATCTCCATATACATCTTATGTGTGCTATATATAACTTTATGAACAGATTATGTTTAAAAACAACAACAGCAATTATAATAATTATTATCATCATCATAATTACAATCATTATTGTGGCTCTTACTGTGTTGCTTGAGATAAGTTTTTTTAACCATATAAAAACAGTATGTTTGTAAGGTACTGTAGCTGTGCTTAGTAGTCAAGGACTCTGTGTGAAAGTGTGAATTTAAACATTTCTCAAATTGTATCAACATATAACAGCATTTCAAGTTTGAGCAATTCAAGCAGATCTATAAAAAGGACCCATAAACTGTGTTGTATACTACTTGTAAATTATGTCATACATGCATGCACTTTCATACAGATAAATGGTGTCATGCATTCACTTACTCATGTTAATAGTGTTATGAAATCAATCCTATAGATGTAAATGGTGTTATGTATGCACTCTCTGTTGCACAGCTGTTGAGTTGCTGATGGCAGAAGCCGCAGTTACTGACGGTTAACTCCAGTTTCTGTCATGTCCCATGTTCCAGCTTGGATAAACAGACATTGCATAAACATTTTCAATACATTTGGATGCAAAGTGATAAGTGACATTTAAGCATATGAATAGGTCTAAAATAAACGAGTGCATTTTTTTCTTACATTCACCCTTTTCTCACAAAGAAAATAATTAATTAGCTGTGTTTTTCATATCACACTAACAATGTGTCTCTTGATAAAGGTTTAACAATGGAGAACTCATTATTCTTACTTCACACTCCAGCCCAGACAAAGCCTTGCTTTACTCTGTTTTTTGTAGTCACTGTATGCATTAATATGGATTGCCTCTTTTTCTGTGGAGAGTATCAAGAAGTGGCAATCCAGTTCAATCAAGATGCATTAATTGTATTCCTCCATGACAATGAGGCTGTACAAAGCACTGTCATGTTCTTTTCAAGTTTCATAAATATATAACAATGATTGAATGTGTTAAGCTCTGGGTTTGGACCTTGCTCAGATACAATGGTAGACACATTTGCAGGCATAAATTGACCAAATGGAGGAGGTAACATTTTGTTTAGGGCAACTAACTTTAATATTTCATGTTGTTTCCTTCCGTATTTTATGTTGTTTGATCACAGTAATTGTTTAACTGAATAACTATTTCCATGTTGTAATGTGCATTGACAGTATGGAACATACATGAACATATGTCTGTAGCAAACATAATAGAGAATCATTTGGGTTATGCATTCAGACAGTTTCAGCAGGTGGTTTTCTTCTCCCCCCCACCCCCCTTTTGTTATAGCTGGGCACTTGTCCATGGAATGTGGTTAACAGCAGAGGAAAGACTGCTGAAACGAAATAATATATCATTTTGAGAGATTTATGAGGAAGTTCTAAATACGGTGCACTCTAAAGCTGGACACGACTACACAGTCTACCCCTCTGGTCATACAGAAAGTCTTTAGTGTCAGGCCCAGCATTACCAGTGTGGGGTGAAAGGTCACTGGTTTCTATCAAAGTCAGGCCAATGTCAGTTGCTGCAACAGCAAACCTCAGGATCAGTTAGAGAATTAAACTATAACCCAATCTGATGGCAAAAAAACAATAACAACACAACAATTTTCACACTCAAACTAATACAGTCATAAGTCTAAAAGAGTGAGATGTGCTGTTTAGCAATACAGAGGCCAACTGTCAGAGGCAGTGTGGATTGCAATGCAAGTAAAGCAAGTTATACAGTTCAAAAATGAATTTGTTAATTTCATAGTGTAGCTGTGGTGTGCTGTAACATGCTAATGGTTTTTGGGAGGTGGCATTGGCAGCGTGATGATAAGAGCCTGGACACCAGCACCCAAGGGGATGGCTGCCCATGGTCTGTGGCGCGGCGCTCTTTGTTAACAGATAGCCTGCGAGCTGGAGGCCTAGTTCAGTGGCAGTGGCAAGCCTGGGACTTAAAAATAAAAGCCTGTTTCCTGCTTTAGACATGCCAGCTGCCCAGAATATCCCGACACTTAATGAGAGAAGCAGCATATCGCAGGCAGGGGCATCCGTCTACTTCTGCCATTAGAAATAGTCCCCTGCGCCCAGCTTCTATTAATACGGCAGGGAAAGAAATGGCCTGTCTTAGTGGGCCTAGGGTTGTTTCTCGATACAAGGCCAACTCTTAACATTGTTGTGGCCTTTGAACATACCCAGTTGAGCACAGTTCTTTCAAAGTGATGAAATAAAGCCTGGGGTTAGTTTCTTGGTGATACTGAGAAAGTACCGTACAGTCTGACTCCGTACTCCATACTTTGCAGGGCAAAGTTTATATGATTTAATCTTTTATTTAACATTACTTTTATGTAGTTTTATCACAAAATGTACACCAAATTAGGTGTTTTTCAAACTAGCGGTCACAAACACCTTTTGGAAAATATGAATGTAATGAAACAAAAAATCTAATTCTTATACTGATGTCATAATCCAAATATCCTTTGATGAAAACTGTCCCTTCAACATCTAGTGAAAAGATTAATGAAAAGCTCTTTCTTTTTTAACTTTAACCACTTTGACTCATCATGTTGTGTAAGTAATAAAAACCAAACATTTTTGTAAAGCATAGATGTTATTAGCTCTATTGCTAGTTAGCTGCAGAATGAAGCACATGGGCAGTAGCTCTTCTTGACAGCTTTATCTGTAACTTTAGGAGAAGATAATTCTACTCAGTTGTGATGTATTAAACTTATTGACTTTTGTGAAAGGTAGGACATAAACATAAATTAAAAGCACCACTGTAACAACTCCTCAGCATGTAAGCATAAGCTCTCAATCTTGATGAGCCCAAAATTTCTTCTAAGAACAGTCAATGCTGTGCCATGTTTTTATTTACTGTTCAAAATGGGGCATCAATCTTGCATTGCAGTTAGATAAGATCTAGGTGCTAGTGTGGTTAAACTAGCACACAAGTGTGGTTGATATTAGTTTGCTTAACAGACACCCTGATCGAGCTTACATTGTATCTATTTATGGGACTACATCAGGACTATACAGTACATTAGTACCCTACATACAGATGCAACAGCAGTGCCCAGTTGGGAATTTGAAGAAGTGTCCTAAACATCATTAAATGCTACCCACAGACAGTAGATCAAGTCTCTTTTATTGCATCATGGAAGCCCTCACAGTCTCTCCCTCAATGTGCTTTTGAGTGTTCTGAAGTATGACAATAAACAAAACATACTTGAAACAGTAATGTTTTTTCACACAAGTACATTGTTGACAGCAAACGAAAACCAAGAAAACTACCTAGAATGCAGTCTATTGAAAAGGCTGCAAGAGTGTGGCACACTGATTTTTCGAGTTGCTTGGAAAGTAATTATAATGGTGTTTTGCTGTCAACTTTAAACAGCAACTCGAGCAAGTGAAGTTTATCCATGTTACTTTTTAAAATTTCTTCATTTACATTTGTGCATTTTTCATTAGTATCAGAAACTACCAAACACATAATTCTGTGTAAGAAATGAATTAACATAATATTAATACTTGTTCGAATTCACTGCTAAAAGTAAAGCTTGTGAATGACACCCCCCCCCCCCCCCCCCCCCCAATTTCTAGTGCAATAAAATTCTATAAATTCTAAATAAGGAAATCTTGTTAAACTAAGGTTTTGATTTTTGTCTTTTTAAATGGCATTATCAGGAATGAGGAACAGCTTTTAAACAGACAGAAAGCTTTTGCTGCATGTGAGTAGCTCGATCACCCTTGGCAGGCTCCACGGGGACCCGATTGGGCACGGGGCAGGGTTCATGTCACTCCTTGGTGCTAAAAACAAATTGGGACCTGTCATTCATAAATCTCCTGCTGACCAGCTTACAGCCTCTCCCCACCAATCAAGAGACAAATCACATTTATTCAACAGGCTGGAATACACTCCCAATCAGTAGTCAAAGAATAACAGCCAATCAGAAGCAGCTGCTTTTTGAGATTTTTAGTTTTTTTTCACACACATTGGCTGGCTGCCGAAAACACTGCCTGGAAGTTATGTAAATGCATCGATGTACACTTTTTTGCATGTATAAAAATAGCCTGGCAGCTTCTCAAATGTGACACTCTTTCTCACATCATCTCTGTTAAAAACATGGCTCTGAAAAGCTATTATATTTAGCAGTGGTTGATGGATGAACTGTATTCTTTTCAGCTTCGTATGGCATTGTGGAACTGTTATATCGGCAGCAGACTTCTGCTGCGGTGCTCATGTGATAGCTATATTTCTGCTCCTCTCAGTTTAGCCTCAGTTGCCTCTATACATAGATCCCTTCAAAAATTAAGAATATGTACGTTCAGTCAAGAATCTGCTACCAACAAATACATGTGACTGATGAAACCTTATGTGGGAGTATTTTTCTGTGCATGTAGATTGTAGTGCAGACAATCCCAGGTGCAGGGTCCCTCCTGAGGAAAGGACTACATCTTAATTGCTTTTGCCATAAACCCAGACTAATTAAGGTTAAGGGACCCTAACCTAGGAGTATAGCATGTCTGGGTAAAATGAAATGTGTGCAATGACATTTTCACTGTTTCAAGCTAAATGTATGATCTGCTTTTACGCTGAACTATTTTCGAGTGGCATAATTAAAGTTTTACAACGTTCATTAAATGAATTGGCTTTGTTACAGTATGTTCAGACAGAAATGCAGACCTGGCTTTTCAGTGTGATTGTTTGTGTGTGCGTGGGTGTGGGCGTGCGCTTGTGTTTGCGTGTGCGCTGAGGGCTGAGGATTGTCCGTGGAGACTAAAGTGCTGGTATTCTGACTCACTGCACTACTAACAGCAACACGACCTGTGTAGGTGTACCTGCTTGTGCCTTTACTGCATGGGCAAGGGTCACAAGATAGATGAGCAAACATAATCTCTGTAATTACTGGAAAATAGGTATTTTTAAAGGCTTTCAGCATTGTTGAAAGGGAAATGTATGCATTAGTAACCTTTTGAAGCCTAAGCATTTTGCAGACTCTCTTTTTATCTGTTTCTAGTGATACAAAAAGTATCATCTCAAAGCAAAGAAAGGAAAGGTGAGAACTCATAGTGATCTCAGCAGTTTGACCACATTGACCAGAGTATTTGAAGAGGTCTTTGGCACTGGTCTGGACATGGCATGATGGTATCTCAAGAAAGCTAAGGGGTTGCTGTGCCCCCCACTTCATTGTCTGAGCAACCACAATGTGGCGTTTATAGGAACATATTGATGAGATCCAATCTGGAGCTGCAAAGTGTTCTTAAATCTCCACAACATGGACCTGATTTCACATTGCCTCTGCAGTGCATTCAACATGGCCTCAGGCTCTCACCTCAGAGTATAAACTTCTCTGTATATTATTTTGCATTTGTGTTTCGGTCATCATGTGCATAACGATGAAAGTGCTTCTCTTTTTGATGATAGCTGCAAGGGTACATGAAACACAGAATAAAGAAAAGATCACAGCAGCGAATTCTCTGAACCAGCAGGTGTTTTTAAGGCTATATTTAGCTTCATTAGAGCGGCGGCGGCAGCGCTGTCTGACTCCACATGAGGCTTTCATTGGCCAGATCCATGGTTGCTCCTGGAAAACCGCCTGTCTGCTGATAAAGAGCCCTTTGTCAGGTCCTCAGCAATTAAGATTAATATTCATACTTATTTGAATAAGGTCTAGGCTACAGGTTGTTCTCTCACTGAGAAGCTCTCCTCTTTATTTAATTGTTGCTATTTTTACAAAGAGAGCGGAGGCAGAAAGCAGTAATATAGTCCTTGGTCTAGAGCCACAAAAAAGCCTGTTTATTTTACATGTAATTTGAATAAACAGACATCTGTAAGCCTTGTTTATGGCTAATGCTATTTGTGTATTGTTTGTGGCAATAAACTTTCTATTTTAACTGTGTCAGGGCTAGCATGGAGGATATCATATCCCCCTGTCTCAGAGAAACGATAGAATGTTGTGAGGCTCCATAAAGGCAGGAAGGGGAGACATAATTATGTCGACATGGTTGCCATGACAGTGAGGTGGTGGCGGTAGTGGTGGTGGTGATGGGGGGGGGAGCGGGGTGTCACAGCCTCGGATTGCTATTTATAATTATCACGGGTGTGCAGTTGCAGAAATTCTCGGTAGAGATGAAGAGCACTCTTTACACCACCAAGTGCACTCACACAAAGCCCTCTTCCTCCAGTGTGTGCAAAATGTTTGCTGTTGTGCTGCAGGATGCTTTGTGGATATCGAGCCACTTTTCTCTCCTTGGGCAATAATTTGTTCTCATTGTTCTCATTTGTGAATGACCAACGGTTATCTGACACTGACGCAAAGATTTTTTCAGTAACAACATAAGTCTCACCCAGGATTTTTTTAAGGGATTACCCTGCTTACATTTGGGTCCAGACCTGCAACAGGTTTTGTCTGGTTGTGTGTATGGTCTACAATTGTCTTTCAATGGACAGGTGGTGCGTTAATATTTCTTAGTTTGTGCCTCCCCCAAAAACCGACCCCCTCCCAGCAGCTTAGAGAAACCTGCTCAATAAATCTCTCAGCAGCCTGTGGCATTTAGGTTGGATTTAGTGCTTTCTTCTTTCAGTCTAACAGTGGTAGGAACACATTCAGGAGAGAACAGTGTGTTCAGATGGGTAAACTTGTTTTTCCATGATTACATCATTAGATGAGCGGGACCAGATTGCGGCAGGCAGAGAAAATAGTCTGCCTTTTGACTCATAATAATTACAATCGATCGATACTTTGTACTGCATAGATGTTGAATGAACTGAAAGTCTATAGACTTGTATGTCTATAGATTCTCAGTTCATTCTATTTGTACTTTCTGCCGACCAGAATGAATGCCAATCAAAATATTGAATAGACTACTGTGCATTTCTGTAACATCCCACAGGGCCATGTGTGTTATGGATGTTACTATGAATTATTATATAGACCACATAGCCTGCC
Organism: Megalops cyprinoides; assembly: GCF_013368585.1. Lineage (NCBI taxonomy): Eukaryota > Metazoa > Chordata > Actinopteri > Elopiformes > Megalopidae > Megalops > Megalops cyprinoides. The sequence continues at coordinate 17,249,050 of NC_050592.1, forward strand.
TAGTCAAAGTGGTGTTTTGACATGCATTATGAAGCCTGGATATCTTTCTTTAATAACTTGCTGTGTACCACATATACACGTAGATACTTCCTGGATAAAGCCTTTGCTGAACAAATTGCCATTTTCATCATTAGTGGATGTGCTTATGCAGGGTGACATTGCAACAACATGGCACATACTGAAACAGTTCAGTTTTAGGACCTTTCTCAGGGGTGTGACAGCATGGTCTAACTGGGATCTGCAGCTACAGTACCTTCAAGCATAGTTCCCTTACAGAGGGAACTAAGCTCACCTGGAGACAGAGAATGGAAGGCTCTCTTCCACAAGAGACTTCCAAAAGTTTCTATTGATGTATATATTTTGTGCATGAGTAAAATTGGGCTATATTTTGTTCAGGCAATTTGAATGTGGATTGCAACTGGGCAAATTCTATGCAGAGTGTAGAAGTTTTCACAGAACTGCCATTTTACTTTTTGCACCCCCACCACTTACAGGCGTGATCAGGAGCACTTCTAGATACGCAAAGACAATCTCCAGTCATGGCATGTAAAGCATAGAATCTTAGAAGGAGTCAGATGAGGGATAAATATAAACAAGAACAAAAACCGCAGAATCCAAACCACCACAGATGAACAGATGGAGCTGGGCATTTTGTGACCAGACCATTTATTTTTATTTTTTACAATTTCTCCTGGAAATTAGAAAGGTCAGTGGAACACATGCTATTGAGTCCAGGGGGGAGAAAAAAATGCCCTTAACAGCTCTGGTTTATTTATGTAATGAAGAATGGTTAGGATTTACATGTAAATACAGCAGTACTCTTCTATGCTTCAAATTAGCATTTCAAGCGTTCGTGTTGGGCTGCCATCTCAGCTCTGAATCTCAGCTCTGTTTGTTTTGGTTTGTTTCTGGACTGCTCTGAGTATGAACGGATATGAGCCCGTGTTTGTTTTTAGAAATTATGATATAATTATGTGTTTCCTAGGATCACAGGAGTGAACAGGAGAGGGAGGGAGAGCTGTGTTTGTGTTCCCGTCCACATTGGCCCTCTGGTTCCTTTCTGTCTTCCCCCTTCTTTTCCCTCCCTCCCTGGTTCCCTCGTTCCTTCTCTCTGCCTCTCTACTGTATCTCACTCAGTATATTGGTGCTAAGCCTCTCTTTGGAGTGCTCTTCTCTGCTCCTGCTCTCTGCTTCAACACATCACACAGCTGTTGAAGGCATGTTTTTGGCCAAGATTTCCAGGTCTAAAAATCACTGTTTAATGAGCACGAGGCACTGGAAGATCACATGACTTCACAGTAAATGTAAATCAAGACAATAACGAGGCCCTAAAAGTATGTGGATGTTCTTTTTTGTTGTCAGAGTTACAGTACTTACATATTGTTTTTATTCTCCATTAAATGCTAGCGGGCTCTCCTTGAGTTTTCTTTGTACACCTGTTTCCTAGGCATTGACCCAGTGCTTTACTGATTCTGACTTTGACTCTGTCTGACCCTCTTTCTTTCAGTGGAAATTAAGCCTGAGGTTCCAGTTGTTCTGGAGCCTGTCTCACCCTTGGACCTGCGCACAGACATAAGGATGCTGGGCCCCGGGTCGGATCCAAGTGTCTGGGAGAAACAGCTGCAGCAGGAGCTGCTCCTGATCCAGAAACAGCAGCAGATCCAGAAGCAGCTGCTGATCACAGAGTTCCAGAAACAGCATGAGAACTTGACCCGTCAGCACCAGGCCCAGCTACAGGAGCACATCAAGGTAAGAGTACAGTGCAATGCTCAACACACATTACAGGTGAAATAAATCATGAATTTTGTCTTCAAAAATGCATTTGTTTAAACTGGTTTGACATTGGATTTGATAGCAGCTGAAAAGATCAGCTGCTTAATATCAGTTGTTTGGCCCTTGCAGTACGTACGAGTGAGGCTAGCGATCACAGCTGGAACTCATGAAGATAAAAGTGAAAACAAGTTTCTGGGGCAGTGAGGGTCAAGGCTGTCTAGGATGACATCATTGTCCTGTTACCCACCCCCACCTCCCCAGCACACACATACACACACACACAATTGAATGTACATGAGGACAAAGATGAAGTACTACTGCCTTTTATATTCCTTAGTTATTGCTGTTTGGGCCATTGGAATTAAATCTCAAAAGAAATTACATACTGCTGAATACCTGATAACGGTCACAAAAAACAAGAACTAAGGACATATCATGATGAAATGTCATGTCAGCCCACCCTATGAAGAAGTCAGACTCAGGACAACCTGGGAGAACAGGTGCCTGGCATCGTGTGCTGCCCTGGCTCCAGGGGTGACACTTGTGCCTTCTGCTCCTCAGCTCCAACAGGAGCTGCTGGCCATGAAGCAGCAGCAGGAGCTGCTGGAGAAGGAGCGCAAGCTGGAGCAGCAGAGCCAGGAGCAGGAGCTGGAGAGGCACCGCAGGGAGCAGCATATCCTCATCCTGAGGAACAAAGAGCGCACCCGAGAAAGTAGGAGCTCAGCGCCAGCACCCGGTGCCTCAGAGCCTGCTATACCACATATCACACTGCACAGGGCGATCGCCTCAGAGTCTGCTATACCACATATCACACTGCACAGAGCATGCGCCTCAGAGTCTGCTATACCACACATCACACTGCACAGGGCATGCGCCTCAGAGCCTGCTATACCACATATCACACTGCACAGGGCAATCGCCTCAGAGCCTGCTATACCACATATCACACTGCACAGGGCATGCGCCTCAGAGCCTGCTATACCACATATCACACTGCACAGGGCAATCGCCTCAGAGCCTGCTATACCACATATCACACTGCGCAGGGCATGAGCCTCAGAGCCTGCTATACCATATATCACACTGCACAGGGCATGCGCCTCAGAGCCTGCTATACCGCATATCACACTGCACAGGGCATGCGCCTCAGAGCCTGCTATACCATATATCACACTGCACAGAGCATGCGCCCAAGAGCCTGCTATACCACATATCACACTGCACAGGGCGATCGCCTCAGAGTCTGCTATACCACATATCACACTGCACAGGGCATGCGCCTCAGAGCCTGCTATACCACATATCACACTGCACAGGATATGTGCCTAAGAGCCTGCTATACCACACATCACACTGCACAGGGCCTGTGGTGTACCGCATGCTATACCACACATCACACTGCACATGGCCTGTGGTGTACCACTTGCTAAACCACACATCACACTGCACAAGATATGTGCCTAAGAGCCTGCTATACCACACATCACACTGCACAAGATATGTGCCTAAGAGCCTGCTATACCACACATCACACTGCACAAGATATATGCCTAAGAGCCTGCTATACCACACATCACACTGCACAGGAGATGTGCCTAAGAGCCTGCTATACCACACATCAGGCCTAAATAACACACAGCATGTACATTACACAGTACACACATCTAACAATATATTGCTGCAACATTATATACACTGAGCACAGTTTGTACCCTCAGCACAGTACATACAGCTCTGCACTGTATTAACTGTTGGCACAGTATACATCCTCTTGTTAAATATATACACTGACAACGTGCATACCAGTACATAGACAGTACACACATAAACCATGCTAATAACCTTACCACACAGTAAAATACAGCATGCAGACCCTCCACTGTATCAACAGGCTGCACAGTACACATGCAAAAATCACACACTATATATTACTACTAAAACAAAATGCAAACACACAATTTGTGTGCAGTGTAAATGAATCCATTACAGTAATTAACTGTTTGACTGTAAGAAAAATCAACTGCACCTTCAGCGTTTCAGACTTGGGGTTGCCTCCCCCTGTTGTGTCTCACATTGCACAATAATGACTGAAACATTCTCATCTAGCCAGGTGAATTTTAATTCAGTAAATGAAACATGACGTCCATGTGGATAGGAATATGTGAATTGACTGTGCCATAGTTCGACATATTCAACTTGGATTTGTTACTCATATGGCTCATGTTGCTCGTGCTGGGGCAGCAAGCCTCTGACAGCAGGCAAAGCTCTGCCTCACTTTCAGAGTCCTCCAAACCATCCACAAGGGGGAGGTATTCCTTCAAAAGTTACACAGTCCAATCACAGGTTAATAGGCCTGTGTTGCTTTCTACTGTTGAGATATTTGTTCCACTCAAGCACTTGACGTCATTTTTTCCCACACAGTCTGTAGTGATGCTGGTGCTGAGTGATTCAGCTCTGAATGACAGGCTGCTTGGACCCTCAGGATAATGCTAGACTCTCTGCCTCTGAATCCTGGTTGGACAGGTGCAGTGGCCAGCACAGAAGTCAAGCAGAAACTCCAGGAATTTCTGTTGAGTAAGTCGACCAAGGATCCTGGCGCCAACGGTGTCAGTCATTCACTGGGCCACCACCCCAAGCTCTGGTACACGTAAGTAATGTTATGACAATGTGCAGTTAATATATATTTTTTTAATTATTCAAGAGGTTTTGCCTCTGTGGTGCTGGGCATGTGGGATATACATGATTTGGACCTGTTGTAAGCAGCAAATGCTTAAAAATGCCTATGTAGATTGTATTATTTTCCAAAACATTTTGGACTAAAGTAAAAATTAAGGGAAAGTTGCAATAGTACACAATATAAGTAAACTGAATATAACACAGTAATCAAATAATCACAACAAGTACAATAATCGATACCAGTACACTTGGTTTCAGCCACAAATATGCCTAATGTGGCAATACTTGTTTGTCCCCTTTCTGTTGATAAATCTGGTTCAAAGATGCGCATAATATTTAGGATTGGCTTTCCATTTTTGACCAGGGCTGCTCATCACACCTCACTGGATCAGAGTTCACCCCCACTGGGCGGGACATCCCCCACCTACAAGTACACCCTCCCTTCATCTCTGGACAGCAAGGATGACTTTCCGCTGAGGAAGACGGGTATGTTAGACTCTCACATGCCTGCCTGAGGGATGCATTCCAGCATGCAATGCTGAATACCTGTATAATGATCCCATGCAGTACAGCACTGTGCAGCTAGGAGCTTCACAATGATTAAGATGAGGAGACCCCCACCCCCATCCTTCTCCCCCCTCCCCTCCTCACCATATAACTCTTTTAGATCCTCCAAAGGAGATAAAAGGCAGTATATAACAATGACAGATTATCACTGTTACTATCATTGTGAAACAATGAATATGGTATCTCTGGGTTTGCTACCATATTCAACAATGGTGGTCTGAGCATCTTCCCAAAGTGATTCCCAGATCCACCGTGACAAGCTTGCACTCTGGAGCAGATGAATGTCTGCCCAGTAGCACTGACACTGCCTAAATGTTTGCAGATGGGTCCCGGTGATATTAATCACCGTGGTATGAGGTCAATGGTGCGTGTCACATAACTGACATCTTCAAGTGGTGGATAATATGGCCTGCAAGTGTTCCTGTTTACTTTTTGGGTCACCCCCTTTGGAAAGAGCGCTTGCCTTTGGCTGCTAATCCAGGGGTTAATGCAAGCTTTTGCAAATTATCGTGAAAGGGGGTCAACAAGAGTGTGGGTGGACGGAGTTAATGCTCCATACCCCCCTACTGGCTTAGAGGTGACTGTGTTGTCACTTATTGGGGTCACTGTTGAGCCTATGGCCATGGAGCATGCCCTGCGGGTAGTCACCTTTGGTCACATGACCTTTGACTCTGCGCCGAATGGTCTTCCTTGCCCAAAGGGGTGCCCCAGCACTTATTACAGATCAGCTTGCTCAAAAGGGTTTTTGCGAACAGAGGTGATAACTCACAGGACCTTTTCTTAAAACATGTTTCTTCTTTGTGCTGCCTCCACACTCATAGAACTATGTGTACAAGTGGAGAGGAAAAATAGCACAGGAAGTCATGCAATTTCAGCTTACTATTTATAGATTTTTTTCTTCTGTAGTATTTCAGAACATATTTTGAAATGAAGGAGAGGAAAATGCAGACTGAATGTATTTCATCTCCCAAGGGAAGGCACACTGTGTGCAGACATGAAAGAACAGCTTAGGCACCATATTTCTCGGGTTGGGTTAAACCCAAGTGTTAAAGCATGCAGTGGGTTCACTGCACTGAAATTAATTTCAGACCTAAGGCACCTTAACATTGAATAATGAATTCAATTGTTATTGTTTTTTCAGTATTTTCAGTATTTGTGATTTCAACCTCACAAATTCATAATCTATTGGATAAGAGGTGTGTTGAGGCATATATTTGGGTATAAAGATGTTTAGTGAGTTGAATCCCTGTCTGGATGTGTGTCCCAGGACTTAGTGATGGTCAGTGGGAAGTGAAATTTCAGTGCATGTGTGTGATGAAATACACACACACACACACACACACACACACACACACACACACACACACACATACACACACACACATTTACTCACACCGGGCATTAAGACTGCTTCATTAATAAAGCTGTTAAAAGGCACAAAGGCTGAGGGCACGCAGGGTCCTTAAGGGTTGAAAAGCTATGTGAAAGATGGAAAGGTGTTTAATTTCTGCTGAGTTATGAGCCCGACTAATTGTTTTGAAAATAATACAGGACTTTTCATAGGAAAGCGCTTACGTTTTTGGTTTAGGTTCAGGGGAACTCCCATGGGAGATCTATATAAATAAGAATTATACCTCCCTCATGGTCTCCGCGGTTACAAACGCCTGACAAGCCAAAACTGTTCATAATTCTGCTGTGAAGTCAAGGAAATTACATTACATTCCTTCCCCCCGTTTATGTCCCATTGAATTATGGTTGTAAACAATTATACCTGTTCAAATGACTTTACCATATGGACCTGCACGTTGTATATCTGTGCAATCAAGTCTTCAGGCTGTGGGAATTTCAGACCATGTGCATGTATGAGTTTGTATGCAAAATGTAAACTTGTTTCAGTCAATTATGAAGGCTGCTTCATTTAAACAAACACTTCAAAAGAACACGCAAGCCATTTGTGTTTATTGTGTCACTTTGGGCTCCTTTGAGCAATTACCTCTAAAGGGGCACTGTGCCTCAGTCATATTCCTTCTCCACCCACCCTCTCCCTCTCTCAACATGCATGTAAATTAGGAATTTTGAGCCAGGAAAAGGATCTGAGCTCCAAATACCCAGTTGCTGAAATAATGGTTGTCTCATAAAAATGTTCAGGTTGCTGCTTTTCAACTTAATTAGTCTCTGACACACACACGCATGCATGCACGCATGCAGACACACACACACACACACACACACACGCACACAGGAAGTTATCGTGTTAGCATCAGTGGCCCATGATGCTCAATAATTCTCAGCAGCTAACTGGGATTACATGTTTTGGAGAATTTACTATTTGAACCCTTTTGATAACATTTTCGTAGCTGTCAGATGTGTATATTTACAGCATGAAATATTACATGACATCTAGTTATCCTACTGTATTATTGCCACTCCTAATGTATAAAAATGCCCCCCCCCCCCTTTAGCTATTCAGATCAATGTGTATATATGTTATTTTTTATTCAGTTTTCATTTAGAATGGCCAAAGACTTTGAGGAAGTCTTAAGATCAAGGTAAAGCAATTTCTTAAATAATTCTGATATCTGTTACTGAGAAGGAAATTCCAATTAATGGATCAAAACAACACAGATTTACTTTTTTGTAATGCTTATCTACAAATTAAATGAATGATATCAGATTTCATCCTTAGAGAATACAGCCCTCTTCCTCATTAATAGTAATGCCTCCACACTGACAAGAACATCCCACAGACCACTTCCTGTCGCTTGGATTTCAGTCTTTAGATGTGGTAATTTCCTCCACCACTTCCTGTCCGTCCTCATTAAATCCCACTCAGAAACTGGCACGCAAGGGGGAGACACAAAGGTACCACTTGTTCTTCCATCGTGCACTGGTCACGGCTAGTTGATTGGCACCTGTCACCGGTCTACAGGACAGGGGTGGGCAGAATCAAGTGTGACAGGACTGTTTACTTAACAAAGGATAGCTCTTTCAAACCAAAGGAGGGACAGTTTGCCGGATGATGGCTCAGATTTCAAAGCTGTTCTGGTGGTGCCCTGGGTTTAGCCAGAGGGAGCCGCACTTTGCTTCTACAGGCTGCAAAAGTGTGAATCTGTTTGACAACACAGCTTTGCTAAACTTCCAAAAAGGAAACCATGGTGAGAGAGTAAGTAAATAATGGGCAAAGAAGGGGAAGTTTTTTTTAAACAAAATTAAATATGGTTGTATTTCTGAGATTCTGCAATATCCATTACCATTAGTCTGAGTTTTTGTTTAAAATCTGTGGTCGACAAGCCTTTTGGATCTGGCAAAGGGATCTCCAAAATATTGTTCACCTAATTTCACCTGAAATTTATCACTCTCTGGCATGACTGTTCTGAACCATGCCAAGAGGATATCAAGATATAAAACCTGCAAAAAACCAACAAAGCAAAGGCATGGCCACAGCGGTGGAGTGTGCATCCGACCCATATGGTGCTCCTTGCTGAAATTGCAGGTTATGTTTGTTTAAGTGGGATGGAGGCTCGACACACTGAACCACAATGTGTGGGACAGCACAGTTCAAACGTTCTTCCATGGTGGCGCATAACATAAACAAGAGAGGTGACCTGCGTGTTTTCCTTTTGAATTAAATATGTTAAAACCTCCTGACTAATTGTTGAACAAATATTTTGGCGGTATTTTTCTAATAGCCTGTATTCATCATATGTCAGAGAGACCAAACAACAATATTTACTCAAGACATAAAATTGGTATTATTAACTTTTCCTGAAACTGAAAGCATCCTTTTTCATCATTGTTAGCGCCATTCTCTTTTTACAATGCCTAAGTAGCCACTATGAAATAGTAATGATCTCTTCGAGTATGGTTTTGGTTTTCTACTCAGCATTCATCAGGGACCACTGGACTAACAGTGGTGTGTAAGAAACAGAAATGATTGTACATGCTTAAATACATTATTCAGATTAAAGGACAAAGCACGTTGTGGTTAGCTTGAATTGATAGGCCTAAGTTAATAATGAGATTCTACAGAGGGAGAAATCATAACAAATCTTGCTAATGCTTGATGTATGCTCCAGGTTTTTTTGGTGTTGTGCATTACTTTTTCACCATGACTATAAGGTTACATGGTGCTTCTAATATTTAGAAAAAAATAGACATTATATAAGCTTCTGTTCACCAAGGACAATTGCAGAATCCATTTGAAAAGGATGCCTAGGTCCCCAGTGCTGCCTTTGAAAGGCTGATAAAACATTAATACTGATGGGCTGTTAGATGTTGGGCTATGATTGAGGTGTTTTAGATGTATTTATATTGTACAGGGAGAGATGGTGCTAGCTGTTCTCTCTTACAGAGTCACTTTTGCCCAGAGAAAAGTCCCATTGATGTTTTTTCTATCCATTTCATTCACGGATCTGAGAGACAGAGGCTTTTAACAGCTTTTAGATACTGAGCCATAGCTTTGCATAGTGCTGTAAGAGAAAGTGCAGCTTGCCCTGATGAATGTCAGATGGGTGTGGCAGCAGAACTTGTCTGTGATTTTTATTGGTGGGGGCCCTGTGGGCGTGGTGTCTTGACCTGTCATTGAACTAGTGAACAGGTGAGAGAGAACAGAAACATTCAGCTCCATAGTTCTTCAGTTCTGATGGGACAGGCGTCTTTTCCTCTGTTGTAGCAAGTAGTATTTTGTCCTGTTTAGAGTTTGGAGAGCCAGACTCAAGCCAAAAGCTTTGCCCTAATTTTAGTGACGGTTTTAAAAAAATGTTACTGTCCTCACTGATACTCACACTCAAACTTAAGGAGTTTTGCAGATGCTTAAATTAACCCAAAATGCTGTTCATGGATTAAAAACATAAATCATAAAGCTAGACACAAAACTCCTCAAAATTAGTGTGACCTCTTTAATTCTTGGACTCAGGAACTGAAGCCACAGCATGGATAGAACACTACTATTTCATCCTTGAGCAAGGTGTGCCTCTTATGCCCCAGAAACTGTGATGTGGAATTCAGCTATACAGATGATTGACACATAGAAATGCTAAGCTTTGTGAATAGAAATGACTGCTCTGGAGGGCTTTTGATTACAAAACTTAGAATGCCTTGCCAGTATTCTCCAAAATGCAGCCTATGTGTTTTCCTAATCCTCTTGCTTGCTGGCCATCAGCTCCCTGCATCTCTGGTGTGAGACTAGACTAGACTGAGCAATGGGTGTGTAATGCATTAGGTGGCAGGAATAGCCCATCTTAGTGGAGCAATAGGAACAACAACCCAATCTGGTCTTGACCCAGTTTAGTGGCCCAAATGTGCAGATGAGGCGCCGAGGAGAAGAGAGTTTTGGTTTGGGATGGGCTCTCTTTGCCGGGGGACATTTTGAGGGTAGGGGATGGTTTTGAATTTGTATTGTGAATATAGCACTTTGCAGTCACAAGCAAAGTCAAAAGCAATGTGCTTCAGTGATGTTCTCAAACTACTGGAAAAGTAGTAGCAATAGTCTTGCTATTTTGCTGAAATTCTCTGGAATATATCTGAGCATTTATTATTTGTCCTCACTTTGAAGAAAAAAATGCAACTTGTGAGGCAGAATCAGACATGAAGAAAATGGAAGAGTGGGTGTGGAATGTGATGTGGTCCTTGCTGGGAGCTGTGCTTTTGGAGCTGTAAAGCTTCAGCACACGAACACAGCTGTGAATAGAGTCTGAAATGGAAAAGGCCTCGTTTCAGCCATGACCGCCCTCACACAGCACACGCGAGCACTGTTTCATTACCCGTCTCTTCAACAGCAAGTATGCATTTAAAACACATGATCCATTTACACAGCTTGATATTCAGGGAGGAGCATCAGGGTAAGAACCTTTCTGAAGGGTAACACAACAGAGTGAGAACTGAACCTGCAGCATTTGGGTTTGGATGCTGATACTTAACTATTACACTGCATAGCCCCTCCAGAACCTTGTCAGAAACTCTGCTGTGTCCAGCCCTCAAATGACAGCGAAAAATAACGGCAAATTAGAGTCTGTCGAAGTACAGATATCATAATGCAGTCAGCCTGTAGAACCTTGTGTCTCTCTGTAGTACTTGTTGCTTTATTATACAAGTGCTTTATAAACATAATAAACTCTGGGCTCTGGGTTTCAGTCAGATAAAATCTCTTGGCAGTGGTCTAATGGTGATGACAAATTAAATTCTTTCCATTTGTAAAAACATGGCTGGACGGACAGCATTCTTGTCACGGCACACTTCGAGTGATCGAGCCGTATCTGGAACCCGAGAGAGAAAGAGATGGGAAGTCCTCTATCTGTCTTTGTCATTCTGGAAAGGCACTGTTGTGTCTCCCTGTCGCGTAGCCCGCTCGGAGACGAGATCACAGAACGAAACGACCACCTCCCGGGCCTCTCCATCTGCGTTACCGTGGTGACCGATTCCGATGCGGAGCGTGGTGGCGGTGCGGTAAAAATAGAAAGCAATCAGGGCGGCGGGGCGTGAAGCGGATTGGAGCGAGGAGCTCTCCTTCCTGCCCCCTCGGGGTCTGCATCCTGCTACTGCTCTGCTGGATCAGAGACTGTCTGCTGCAGCTGACAGAGGGGCTGGAAATAGAATGGCAGAGCTGCTCTATACTGGAGCCAGTCGCAGTCACACACACACACACACACACACACACACACACACACCTACACACACACAAAGCGTCAGTGCGAACCCTGACAATTGTATTATCCAGTTCACCATGAACAATTATTGTGCTACAAATCACATAGTGTCTTCTACAAAACAATCAATGATTTCTTCTAATTGTCCTGTATTATGTAAGAGAAATGCCACATGTATGTAGTATGAAATGGTACACTTATTTCCAGTCACAGTAATACCTGCTTAGGGAGGAGTTTCCTGAGTTCATGATGAGACTACAGGACAGACTCTCTGCAGTAAATACTTTAGAGCAGCAGTCATGCATATCTGAACGTGAAACACTCTAGGTCTCGGCGGAGAATGATGTGACCTGAGTGATTCTGGGAGTTTCTCTATTCCCTGGTGTAAGCAAGAGCAAGGCCGCCCTGTTGAATCACTCCTGAATGAACTAAGGGAACTCTAGGATATGGTGCCCCCTACTGACTCACTGCTGAATCATCATAGGCAAATGTATGACAAAACGGCAATGGTAGTCTGCTCTTTCCTGAATAACACCCTTCCCCTCCATCAGCGAGTATGTGTACATTGGCATGAAGTATGGACTCCGTCACTTAAACTTTCCTTGTTCATTTGGATTGGAACATAGCCATGCCGTCTTTGTCCCTCATGGTCATCCATTCATTTTTCCAACTGACTCTCCCTTTCTATTTTCTGTGCACACAAATCAGTTTCGTGCTTGGTAACAACGTAGGCTTATGACCAGAGGGTTCAAGATTGATTTCTGGTCTGTGCAACCTTTTGCTATATATCTGGGTAATGTGTTCAATTGTAAGGAATGCACTTTACTTGTTTACTTACAAACACTCCCTGTACGTATGTTTTATCATTTTAGC